>NC_092248.1:3185764-3485764 GCF_036320965.1 Panulirus ornatus | reverse complement strand
CTTTGAAAGTCTTACAGAAGCTTTTCCAGTCTCTGTCCATGTCACATTTATCATTTATCATCAAGAATTTGTAAGTCTGAAACTTGAATATTCGCTCATGACATAAGCGTTGACCAGCATCACGTCTTATTGGCTATCACTTGTACCAAAACTTCCCAGTGAATTGTAATACAGAACTATTAAGCAAGTTTAAGGCATAGCGCACGCACAGAGCTGCTGAGAAAGGGATAACCCCGCTTCTTAGATACATATTCTTATCTCCCACATCTCTCACTAGAGTCGAATCATGTTCATTATCAAGTTCGGGTATCTGGTCATAAAGGCTTCCATCTACCTCTGATGCTTCTGTAGTAAAAGTGTGAGGGGTGTGTGTGGCCATACCAACATGTATATATTGCCATCATTATAAATCATTTGGTAACAAAGTGCCGCAATGTACAAAAAAGATGTCTTAAGCAAAATGATTCAACAGAATATATATCACCAAGTCTCCCGTCCTTAAGAATTACACGTTAAATACTCGCAGGTTGCATCAAATCACTCTCGAAATTGAAGTTTACAGAAATAACTGTTGGGGAAAAAAGATAACCAGTTGGCATGACATTCTATTGTTATTTTTTTTAATGAGTTTGATTTTACAACTCCTCGCTCCAATGTTACGTTTGATTATAACCTCGAAGTCATTTGGTCTCATTAATGAGTCTGAATGAAATGCTGAAGCAAGCGAGGCTCTGACGTCTCTTTTTTTTTTTTTTTCCCCGGGGCAGGCGGAGGGATTGCAGAATTTAGGGAGCAATAACTCGAGATCGTAATGCCACCATTATCACCAGGTTTTACAGAGGCCAAGATAACACTTTCCTCTCCTCCACACATTTTTCTAGAGTTCTCTGCCAAATTCTCCCTTCATTTGTTGCTTATCTATTCATCTTTCTCATTTCATTCACTTCATTCACTCACCAGGCAGTGGTTCTCAGTCATTTGTTTCATTTACAGCACTCAACTTCCTGATTCACACTCACTGTACTCATACATCTTGACTCCGATCGCTCATGGCACCTGGTCTCATATACACTCAATAGACTCATTCACTCATTCATCTTCACCAATTCTCTTATTCAGTCACTCCACGTTCACATTCACTCTTCTTACTCCATACCTAACATCCACCCTGAGTCTAACATTGATCACCCTTGATGCACATTATACATCTCTCACTTCTTCTCCCTTCCTCGCTCCCTCTTCCTTCTTGGCATTGCTCTTAGATAATGAGTCACATCCTGTCCACTGCCGCAACCTTGGGTCGAGCAGACAACTGCCTCTCGAAGACCTCCATTTCACCTATGACTCAGACAGCACCAATACCCCTGTCTCACAGCCTACTCATGGCGTACACAAGACCCAAGTTGGAATATACTTCCCAAATCTGAAAACATCAGAAAGAAAAATATAGACTTAAAGGACAAATAGAAATCCAGGGGACAACAAAGATGGGTCATGAAAAGAGAGGAGCTGAGTTACAGTAAGAAGCTGGAGGCCAAAAACCTTGCCTACCATGAATGAGAGAGGAGTCAGAGGAGACTTGATCATAACCAAATTTCTAAATCAGTTCGTTGGTGGCAGCAGTGAGCAGTTCTTCGAGAGGTGCAAAGATACAGCAACCACTGGCCATCACAAGCAACTCAGCGGGAATCATTAAGTTATTAAGAAGATTCAAAAGTTGTTTGATAGTAAGGGGAGTTCAAGAGACGGTGCCTTACGAGTGTAGAACTCCCTCCCCGTACGGCACACATACAGGTGCTCTTCCTCCCTCAGGCCTGCTCGACGAATGGAGGTACCTGGTCGAGTCTGCGTCTGTTTGTAAATACACACACAGGAGTAAAGACATGGTACATACAAGGTTACGAGACGTGGCAACACGGGTGCAAAACTCGCCAAAGTAAAACACAAGTGGTGATCACGCCATGACACAGACACACACCAACACACATGAGTATACGAGTACATCCACCATCCACGTTCACCAGGAATAGTTTTCTTTGTCCCCACACCCGCTGCCCTAACATATCTCCTGACGAGCTGCTGTTACTGACCATTAAGAAGTGGGTTGTCCTCCAGCTTACAGTCGGTCCACGGCCTTTGCCGATCGCATACGAAATAAACCTCATGACTATATCATATCCATGTAACGTCATTCATCCCAACCGCCAGCCCTCAGAGATCAGGGGTTGTGTTCCTCTCACAGTTAATCGTGGGAGACATGTTGTTGCACTTTAATCTAAATCGACTGAGGAATTGCACAAAGACCCGTGAGGGACGGGGAAACCGTAATATATCCAGTCTTGTGGATAGTTTTGAGGCAAAAATAATCCGCGCAACTCCGATCGTCGGACTCCATTTAAAGGTTAGAAAACAGGTAGGCACCACAGTCCTGCCCATGAACTCTGGTTTACGACCATTCAAAATGGCGTTACCGTCCAGGAACACAGTGGTTAACAGTCATTTAGAATGTCGGTACCACAGTGGTTTACGATCACTGAGGACGACGATACAACCCTTAGGCATGATGGCCAAAGGCTGGGCTCCGCCGTGTTCAATGAGGGTTTGATATTCACCAATGCCGAGCAGGAAGCAGGGAGGTCACAGGCCTAATGACAGCCTCAGCCTTACTGGCCATCCGGATGCTGACCAAAATCTTAAGTGCTTCCTGTCCTGATGTTGCTGACACCCTTCTTGACCACCACCTGGAAACTCTGCTGACACTGGCTGACGGCTTATACCATCCCAGAGTCTTTTCACCACCAGACGCGTACACAGTGGCTATAGACCACATCCACATTGAAGGGGACAAAATATAATGATACCTTCCCGGTCGTGTTCTACAGTCCACCTTCCCCGTGGGCATAAGACACAACGAAATGATTCGTGGTTCTTTTATGTATTCACTCCACTGCACTACAACGAAATCCTCGAAGGAAAAGAGCCAAAACCAACGAGAATTTGGAATTACAGAAAAATGCCCGTTAATTCTTTGAAGAATTATGCTTGTCAATGTCCCTTGTAACTGTTCTCTAGTAGAATCATGTGATAATTTTGTTCTTTTAGTTTCAGGTATCAAATCCTGGGCATGTCGGGGGTACCTGGAGGATGGGAACGAGTGGCTGCCTGCGCGTGTCTGCTGGTGGCCCTCGTTCATATCCCTCTGGTGACTGGCTTTGGCATACCCAAGTTCCTGGAATTCGGCGAATGTCCGCATGTCAAGATCGACCCCAATACCAATTTTGAAAGGGTAAGTTTTCATATTCCTCTCTGTTTCAAGGGACTCGAGTATCCTAGTGGATGTGGTCTAGTGTCTTCCTCCAGTATCCTGGAAAACGCAATGGCTATCTCCATGTATAAGTGCGTGGCTGTTTCATGGCTGGACGTGGGCGTGTTAGAAGTGGGTTGGAGTAAACACAGAGTTAGAATTAAGGTTTGGGCTGCAGTGGGGGTTAAAAAAGAGGCAAGAGATGAGGTTTGGGGTTGAGGTGGGGTTTGTGGTGGGAATGGGGGTCGCAGCTATGCTGGGGGGTTAAAAAAAAAAAATGGAGTGTGTATTAGAATAAGCCATATCCCAAAACCTTATCCGATAAGGTCTTAGGAGGGAGTTGGGGGTTAGGTATATGGAAGAAACTGTGGCTGGGATCAGGGGGTTGAGGAAGGATGAAATAATGATAATAGTAATAGCAATAATGATAATAATAATAATAATAATATCTACGATCACGAAAATGTCTGTCGGCAAAGTAAACAATTTCCCTCCAAAATCTGATTAAAACAAGCAATAACCAGCATCAAACATGCACCGAAAAACGGGAAGAAAAAAAAAAAAATAAACAGTTATAAATGATGACGCGGTGAATAGATTTTCGTTAATCTAAAACCTGAATAATTAAAGAACATGAACACAGAAGACTTGAACACTTTCACTCTCGCCACGGTCAGTCATATCGCGCCATCTGGCGAGCACACCAGGGATAGTGTGGAAGAATTTGCATACTGAGAAAAATACTCTTGACAAAGAAGACATATTAAAGAAATTCCGGCGGTTACATAACGGTCATGTTCGGCCGTTATATAACGGTCATATTCGCCCGTTATATAACGGTCACATTCGCCTGTTATATAACGTTCACATTCGCCCGTTATATAACGGTCACATTCGCCCGTTATATAACGGTCACATTCGCCCGTTATATAACGGTCATATTCTGCAGTTATATAACGGTCATTTTTCGGACTTAATATAACGCATTTTTTTTCGGTCGTTATGTAACGGCCATTTTTTCGGCCGTTATATAACTCACTTTTTCGAAAGTTGTATAATAGTCATGTTCGGCTATCATATAACCGTCATGTTCGGCCGTCATATAACGGTCATTTTCGGCCGTTATATAACGGTCATTTTCGGACGTTATATAACGGTCATTTTCGGCCGTTATATAACGGTCATTTTCAGACTTTATATAACGGTCATTTTAGGCCGTTATATAACGGTCATTTTCGGCCGTTATATAACGGTCATTTTCAGACGTTATATATACGGTCATTTTCTGCCGTTATATAACGGTCGTTTTCTGCCGTTATATAACGGTCATTTTCTGCCGTTATATAACGGTCATTTTCTGCCGTTATATAACGGTCATTTTCTGCCGTTAGGCGCGACTGGTCGTTGGGGCCGAACCCAGAAACACCACCACCCAGAATATCAAAGGCACTTCATCTGGGCACCTTCAGATCACTAGACAACACAATTAGTAATGACCAGTGAGTATGATGATGTATTTGATTGGCATCACTGCTATCATGGACTTAATTGATGAAGCTCCAGATTTGAACATAGAAGAAAAAAAAAAGGTTATCATTATCTCTGATACCTGTTCTGCCGGATAGAATTATAGCTACTGATGAGATAATTGAACATACGACTCAGTGTTTGGAAGGTGTATACACACAGAGATGAGTGTGTGTGTGTGTGTGTGTGTGTGTGTGTGTGTGTGGGTATTCGTAGGAAGAAGACATCCACCGAACATGGAGGTCCTGCCATTTGGGTGTCGAGAAGGTTAGCGAGGACGGAGCAGTGAGCCAGCACTAGAATCACTGTCAAGTTCCACTCCCTGGCCCAGGTTGCTGTCTCTTCAGTCTTCGTCGTAGACAAGTGGATTATTCGCATTCAGTCTACAAATACACACACTTTCTCAATCTCATACAAAACGCTTGTAATGTAAATCACACAGCTCTTCATCAGAACTATCCTGTGGTGAGCGCTAATCGCTTGAAAGGAACGAATATAGCAGGATAAGAAAGGATGATGAAAGAAACTTGAGAAAATATTATGGACGAGGCTGGAGAAAAAATCCAAAACGTTTCCATAAACCATCAGTAATAAACAGTCATTCAATGAGCAACTAATGAAGCTGAGGAATTCAAAGGGAAGAAATGAAGAGGATATGATGGTATGCGGGGAGCTGAATGACAACTTTTGAAAGTGTTTTCATAGCGGAAGACATCATAGCCCTAGCAACCATTAAGACGGAATGGGAAGGAGGTCTCAGATGGCACTGAAATTATCAGGATAAAACAAAGAGAAGACCAAAGGGTCTTGATCCACATAAATCTCATGGCTCTGATGAAATTCCACCATCCATGTGAACAGATATATTTGACAAACCACAAGCAAAAACGTTCAACTTGTCGTTGTAGGAAGTTAAAGCGGCAAGGGAGTAAAGTAGGGGAAGCGTCGTGCCCTTCTTTAAGAAAGGAGACAGGGAGGATTCGCTACGCTACAGACCGGTCTCCTTGATGAGAACGGTCTATAAAGTACTGGAAAAGATGATCAGAAGCTGCCTCTGTGAATGACTTACCATTAGGTATGGAATCCTATCCGAATATATCTATGGATGATGCTAAGGTCGTGAAGAGGGGGGGAAGAAATAAAGCAAGGAGAATTGTATCAACTTACAAGGGGACCTAATGAGACTCGAGACTTGGTCTGATTCAAGGGTGATGAAATTCAAACCAAGTAAATGCAAAGTAACAGGGATACGACAATGTGTGAGACCTCATTATGAATATCAGCTTAGTAGGAAATAAGCTGCAGGAATGGATGTGTAAGAGGGACTTGGGAGTCGCAATCGTTCCATTACTATTGCCAGAGTCTAACCTGAGAGAGAATGATTATGTTGACAAACTGTCTGCTGGCAAACAGTAGAGTTGCATTCAAGTCCAAGGATAAGGAAATATTCAGCAATCTGTTCACAACTTACTTTTGGCCACAACTAGAATACATTCCTCACGTGTGGTGACCGCTCACAGAGAAGCACGAAGATCTAATAGAGAAGGGTAAGAGGAGGTCACTAAGGATGGTGACAGAATTAAGACAGCGAATATACATGGGGAAGGTTAGACGCCTTCATTTTGTCCAGTATGAAGAAAAGAGAAGAGTAAGGGGTTACCTGATCACAACCATTAAGTTTTTAAATCAGTCTTTCAAATATACAAGGAAAGAATAATCAGAATCCATAATCTATAATGTAGCGAAAACATCTTGTCGGAAAAGGCATAATCAAGGAATTTACTTTTATAGTATAAGAGTGGTGGATGAATGGAACAAACCGAGTGATGAGACTTACAGTGTACTCAGAATATTCAGAATTATAAAAAGCTGTATGACAACGGAGAAAGTTCGAGTTATGGGACCCCACGAGCGTAGAGCACCACACAGAAGTATATATATAAAAAAAAAAAACAATTGTTATGACTGCACGTCCTTTCTTTGAGGTGGGTCGATAAGTAGCCCCCTTAACCTGGCGCGGGTTACTCACAAGGAGAGGTGACCCCCTCCTAACCCCGTCCAACCCCAAACACTGCGCGACGCTTGAAGGACAATGTGTCGCCCACTCTACCAGTGGAAAGGGGTGTCACACATCCCGTTTAAATGTCCTTTGGTTCGCAGAGTTTAAATTGTCCTGGTGATCACCAAAGGCATCAAAGCCGTCAATGTTCAAGTTATAATAACCAATCGAAAGGTCCGAATACGTTTTTCAACTGTTCGAAATGCTGTTCCAAGACCAAATTGTATGTGATACGCATTCGACTCCAACCCACACCTTATAATGAACTGGAGATAAGAGAGTTGGATCTTAATCCTATTCGTTTATCAGCTTTACAAACTATATATATATATATATATATATATATATATATATATATATATATATATATATATATATATATATATGTGTGCGTCGACAAAGTACATTACAGAAATTTGCTGTCTGCGCGCAGGTTTAAATGGCCGTCGTGCGCTTGGGATATGCGCAGAGTTCAAACAGATTTGCTAAGATATCGTACATACAGTAATTATTACTAATGACTGATCCGCCAAAAATATATTAAATATTATACATATTAATAGATTTTTTTTTTTTTTTTTACAAGAGGAAAGATAACACGAAAAACGTAGATATAGAACCCCCCAGTTCGAGAAGATTGCTATAATTATCTGGCATATATATATATATATATATATATATATATATATATATATATATATATATATATATATATATAACAAAGGCCAGAAGCTAAATTATAAATATATATTTATTTAATCTACCAATTCTTTTCAGTAACAAGGCAAGAGCTTCTCCCACCCTCCCTCTCCCCCGATTCCTTCAGCCTCATCTTGATCAGTGGATATAAAAAGTTGTTCCATGAAGTCAAATTGTTAGTTTTGCACGTAACGTTATCTAAACTCAGGCACCCGCTGGGGACGCCATGACCAATCATGTAAATTCAGAATTTTGCGTCGATCTCAGAGCAGATCAGTGGATGGAAGGCAGACATTATCTCATCTTAATTCAAGATAATATTCTTGTTTACCAAAGAAAGAATTATACGATGGCTTGAGAATTGATAATTTAGTTTTCCAAAAGACAACAGAGTATGATAGTGTAGGATGATAATCTTTAACCCCGTGAGCACGACGGTACGACCCTCGAGCACGACGGTGCGACCCTCGAGCACGACGGTGCGACCCTTGAGTACGACGATACGATCCTTCAGCACGTCGGTACGACCCTCGAGCACGACGGTAAGACCCTCGAGCACGACGGCACGACCCTTCAGCACGTCGGTGCGACCCTCGAGCACGACGGTGCGACCCTCGAGCACGACGGTGCGATCCTAGAGCACGACGATACAACCCTTCAGCACGTCGGTACGACCCTTGAGCACGATGGTACGACCCTCGAGCACGACCTTTGGGTATGATGGCCTGTCAAAGGCCAGGCCATCATACTCAAGGGTCGTGCGGTCGTATTCAAAAGGTCGTGTGGCTGTGGTCAGGGGTCATACCATCATTATGAAAATGCTAACCAGGAGCCACAGTACACACACGTAATAATCAGGGCAATGTACAAAGCAGACTGCCAGCCATTTCAAGATATGCTTATTGCATCAACACAGCTCCCCTGTGCCCAGTCTGCATCAACACAGCTCCCCTGTGCCCAGTCTGCATCAACACAGCTCCCCCGTGCCCAGTCTGCATCAACACAGCTCCCCTGTGCCCAGTCTGCATCAACACAGCTCCCCTGTGCCCAGTCTGCATCAACACAGCTCCCCTGTGCCCACTCTGCATCAACACAGCTCCCCTGTGCCCACTCTGCATCAACACAGCTCCCCTGTGCCCAGTCTGCATCAACACAGCTCCCCTGTGCCCACTCTGCATCAACACAGGTCCCCTGTGCCCACTCTGCATCAACACAGCTCCCCCGTGCCCAGTCTGCATCAACACAGCTCCCCGGTGCCCAGTCTGCATCAACACAGCTCCCCTGTGCCCAGTCTGCATCAACACAGCTCCCCCGTGCCCAGTCTGCATCAACACAGCTCCCCTGTGCCCAGTCTGCATCAACACAGCTCCCCTGTGCCCAGTCTGCATCAACACAGCTCCCCTGTGCCCACTCTGCATCAACACAGCTCCCCTGTGCCCAGTCTGCATCAACACAGCTCCCCTGTGCCCACTCTGCATCAACACAGCTCCCCTGTGCCCACTCTGCATCAACACAGCTCCCCCGTGCCCAGTCTGCATCAACACAGCTCCCCCGTGCCCAGTCTGCATCAACACAGCTCCCCTGTGCCCAGTCTGCATCAACACAGCTCCCCCGTGCCCAGTCTGCATCAACACAGGTCCCCTGTGCCCAGTCTGCATCAACACAGCTCCCTTGTGCCCAGTCTGCATCAACACAGCCCCCCTATGCCCAGTCTGCATCAACACAGCCCCCCTGTGCCCAGTCTGCATCAACACAGCTCCACTGTGTCTAGTCTGCATCAATGGCTATTCAATGCCCAATCTGCATCAATGGCTATTCAATGGCCAGTCTGCATCAACAGCTTCCCTATGTTAAGTCTGCATCAACAGTTAGCACTATGCTCAAGCCACATCAATGCAGATAGCATATACTCAGTCTACATCAACCGCTAGTCCAGACTCGGGGGGCCAGCTTCCTCTCATAGTCTTAAACCTGGACTTACGAAGAGATGAGAAGCACTAAAGAGGCATAATTGCTGGGATATGTCAGCTGATAACCAGATAGGTCAAGACAGGTTCGACGTGCAAAATAGGCCTTGTTTACGATTGCACCACACGACTCCATCTTACCTCCGAACAAAGTAGAAGATATGAGGTTATACGAAGGAGATAATGGCTATGATAAATCAGGTCTACAAATTTATCTGCAACTTCGAAAAATCTGTATTTTTTTTCTTTTTCCTTCGCCATTTTCGAGCCTCAAGTCAAGCTATGAAGCATTGCTCGGATGAATTCGTCCTGAGTACACCAGCTGGGGGAAACTGGGAGCAGTTGGTTCCCTCGTTGGTCCCAAACACTATCCATCACCACGTAGGGCATATATGTGTGTGGTGATCATCGTACTCAGGCAACACTGAATGATGAATCTGTCCAGTGATCATCGTACTCGGGCAACACTGAATGAGCAATGTGTGTATGGTGATCATCGTACTTGTCCAACACTGAATGAGGAATGTCTTCAGTGATCATCGTACTCGGGCAACACTGAATGAACAATGTGTGTATAGTGATCATCGTACTTGTCCAACACTGAATGAGGAATATGTCTTCAGTGATCATCGTACTTGGGCAACACTGAATGAGCAATATATCCTTTTTTCTTTTTTTTTTTTTTTTCCTTAGGCCGCAGAGAGAGGTCTCGTCTCCCCAAAATAACCATTTCAGACGGCTGGACAACATGCTCCCTCTATACACCATGATTACACCATGTGATTCATTTCCAGTTTCGACTTTAAGAAAGAAAATGGTGAAAGTTAGCATGAAGAACTGGTAAACAATATTTTTCCATCAATGTACAATAGTTCACAATAGATCCCAAACAAATGAGTCGATTAACATCTAAGTTCATATCTGAAGTCAGTCTCAAGGGCAAAGACGGCAAATGTATCTGTGACAGCCCTGGAAAAAGAGATGTCATTCGTATAGATTGTAATTCAAGCGGTAACTCGGAACTTGTAAGATAAGGACATCCATGCCTTATGTAAATGATATAATATATGCAATATTCATGACCACATTGTCCGTCAGCAATAACCACGGTGCTGGTGTGTCTAGTCGGCGAGCAGATCCACATCTACGATGGCTACCCGTCCCGTACGATACCCCCCTTAAATGAAAAGCCAGAAGTACGATGGCAAACCATACATACGATACTTTGTCACTAAATGCAAATCCACATTTCAGAAACCCCTTGTGTACAATATTTCGCCCAAATGGAAACTCATAAGTACGAGTGGATACCATAATGTCTCCCTGAACGTACAATATTCTGATACGTAGAGTATGACGTCTTAAAATGATCAAAATATTGCCAAACCTTCGATACGGGACGATAGTATTTCACCTCGAGTAGAATTATGTAATATTCTGAGTCTTGTGTGCAACTGTTGAACATTTGGGGAAAGTGACATTGCTCTGAAGGAAGGTACGACATACCCATTCCACCCATATGTAAGATGTTAACCCCCCTATATAAAGTCGACCAACGGGGCGAACTAATACTAAATCACACACACAAACCAGACAAGGGATAATAACAATATATACGTAATACATCCACAACAACCTCATGGAAATTACGATTCTGTTTATGATAATTCCATATTATAATCCTCTGGTTGTACCCACCTTTCCCATGTACAGTTTTACATGTTCCGATGGTCTATATCAAATGGTTTTTATCCATAATTTTCCCCCTTGTATTTCAGAGTTCATATGCTTCCATTTCAGTTTTTTACTGTATATGTCACGTGACGAAATATAATTTGAATCATGAAGTAATCAACGGTTTAAAAAATTTTTGTTTGTACGATATTAAGTCTATATTCCGTTTTCTTTCAGTACTCCGGGATCTGGTTCAATATAGAAACCGTACCCAATGAATACTCCAACGTGGTCTCCTGCTCAATGACCAACTATACATGGATCGGTGAGTCTTCCCCTTACCCATGACCTGGAAAGGTGAGTCTTCCCCTTACCCATGACCTGGAGAGGTGAGTCTTGCCTTTACCAGTGACCTGGAGAGGTGAGTCTTCCCTTTACCAGTGACCTGGAGAGGTGAGTCTTCCCTTTACCAGTGACCTGGAGAGGCGAGTCTTCCCTTTACCAGTGATCTGGAGAGGTGAATCTTCCTCTTACCCATGACCTGGAGAGGTGAGTCTTGCCTTTACCAGTGACCTGGAGAGGTGAATCTTCCTCTTACCCATGACCTGGAGAGGTGAGTCTTCCTCTTACTCATGAACCGGAGAGGTGAGTCTTCCTCTTACCCATGACCTGGAGAGGTGAGTCTTCCCTTTACCAGTGACCTGGAGAGGTGAGTCCTCCTCTTACTCATGAACCGGAGAGGTGAGTCTTCCTCTTACTCATGACCTGGAGAGGTGAGTCTTCCTCTTACTCATGAACCGGAGAGGTGAACTGCCCAGTTATAGCTGATGAGATTAAACCTTTTTTCCACACGTACCCACTAATCATACTCATAACCACTTCCATCTATTACCTTGTCATGAACAGCCAATTACCTGTCGTTGAAACACTAATTACCTGTTCAATAACCACCATTACCTTCCAATTTATGACTCACTGGCTCACCTGCCAATTACCCGAGATACATGCCACCGTTGACCACCAGGAAATAGCCTCAAATCTGAAAGATAAAAAAAAAAAAAAACATTTTCCACCCAAGGGACATCTTTACGCTTGCGATTTCACTACGCATCAACGAAGGACCAATTAACTACCCATGACCGACTAATCAACCACCCATCATCACCTAATTCACGAACCTAATCCTACTCATAAACCATCCTTCATCAGCCAACCAATCCATCAACTACTATTAATTAACCACCCAATATCAGCTAATTAACAAATCTACTACCAACTGACTGCCTCGCTAACGAACAATCACAGCCAATTAACAACGAACTACCAATCAACCACATATGAATGACCAGTAAACCTTTTATCAATTACACATCCAGCAACAGCCAATCAACCCCATTAACTATGCAATCATCCAGTAATTGGTGGGCCATGAACGACTGTCAGACTCTCAAAGATTCTTCTAGTTCCTGCTAACAATGTGGTACTGGTTACAGTGATGCAGTACAAGATAAAAGGAAGACAGGAGGAGGTTGGATGTGTGGGAAATCAAATGCTTGACGTCAATAGATGGCGCAAGGAGGGTTGATTTCATAAGGAATTATAGAGCAAGAGAGAAATTCGACACTAAACCGAGTATAACAGGGAGCTGAGTGAGGTGTACCTGGAGTGGTCTGGGCACGTAGGGGTTTAGGAGTCAAGAGCGAGTGACATATTCACGCATCGGAGGTGGCAGGAGTAAGGAGGGATGAGAAATCGAAAATGAGATGGAAGGATGCTTTGAGCCATTGGGGCCTGAACATGAAGGAGGGTGAAAGGTGTGTAAGGGATAAGAGAATTTGAACGATGTGATATAAAGGGGACGACGTGCTGTTAACGCAGGGGATATGGAGTGGTTATGGGAAGCTAAGGAAGGTACTATGGGGCTTGGAGAGCCGAATGTGGACAAATGAGGCCGTTCTACGTCCGTTCTTGGAGCTACCTTGCACTGAAGGAAATGGTCAACTGCTGTAGAGTATATATATTCCATTTTCTATGCAGGCGACTTAATGACTGCGGTGGAGCGGGGACTGAACGCTGAAGGCACGAAGGTGCGACAGAACTCCCTCATGCGGCCTACGGAGGGCCAGCCTGGAGTCCTGACTGTCGACGCTGAGGGCGTCCCTAGCGCCCCCTACCAGGTGAGTTATGAGGGCGTCCCCCTGGCGTCCTTTACCAAGTGAGCCATGAGGGTGTCCCTGCCGCCCCGTTACCAGGTGAGCCATGAGGGCGCCCCTGGCGCCCCCTTACCAGATGAGCCATGAGGGCCTCCCTAGCGCGCCCCCTTACCAGGTGAACCATAAGGGCGTCCCTAGCGAGCCCCCTTACCAGGTGAACCATAAGGGCGTCCCTAGCGCGCCCCCTTACCAGGTGAGCCATGAGGGCCTCCCTAGCGCGCCCCCTTACCAGGTGAACCATAAGGGCGTCCCTAGCGCGCCCCCTTACCAGGTGAGCCATGAGGGCCTCCCTGGCGCCCCCTTACCAGGTGAGCCATGAGGGCGTCCCTAACGCGCCCCCTACCAGTTGAATCATGAAGATTTCCTAGACGTCCCCTACCAGATGAGTCATGAGGGCGCCACGTACCAGGTGAGTCACGAGGATATCCCCGACCACATGAGTCTTGAGGACTTGCCAGGCGGACGTCCACTACCAGGTGAGTTAGGAGAACGTCCTCTTAACCCCCTACCAGATGAGACATGAGAGAGAGAGGTCCGAGTGCCTCTGTACCTGCGACAATCTCCGGCGGATGTTGGCGATTTAACCGTGAGCAAGTTATGTTTCTTCGTCCTCGAGAAGCGTCTGACGAAGGGACAATGTGTTGTTGTCCGAGTGTTCTAAACCCACTTAATTCTTCCAGTTTTCACTCCCACTGGCAGATATTTTGGACGGTCTCATTATGTAGCTTGGGAGGGTCATCTAGTCTTTGCAGCGCCTCTTACGTAGAACGTATCGGAGGTTAGCTTTCATTTCTTCTTAGCAACAGAAGGTTCCGCCTCTTACAATAGCGTGTGTGATCCCGAGTATATCCAGCTGGGTTGCAAGTCTTGTAGATCTCTCGGGGCAGAGGCGACGGTTGGATCCGCTCTGATCCTGGCCTTACTATTCCATTTAGTGTCTTCTGGCCATTATTTTTACAATGTAGATGTGTCACTGTCAATACTTCTCATGCCGTTGTTTTCATTATCATATAGTAATGCAAAAATTCAGTTAAATATACATTGTATTATATTCTATTACTGTTATATTTTCTGCGACACGATAGCAAATTTAGCAGTTGTGAAGGTCAAAAGAAATCGTTTAAAAATTATTTAGATTTTCAGAGGAAACTTATGTTTGATATCATTTTCATAAGTTTCACATTGCTTTCATGTTTCATACAGCTTGTAGACCAATTCCTGCTTACCATATAAGATTCCTTTTGTACTAAATGTTTCACTTTTTATCATTTCACTTTTTATCAAATTTTCCTTTATCATCCGAGGTTTATACGGGATCTCGGAAGATCCCCTGGATTTCGGGACATTCCCTAGATCTCGGGACATTCCCCAGATCCCGGGATATTCCCTGGATCCCATAGAGTTGTCCGGCCTATAGTCATCATTACACTCAGCCTCAAACGTCGAGATGGCCTTAGAGCGGTGAGGCGACTCGGAGAACCGATTCTGATACCGTGAACGACTGGGAAACATTGGCTCGGGTGGGAGGGAAGGAGGGACCAGTCAACGTCTATCGCTTCACAATAAGGTCGTGGGTGTTGTGACTGTGTGTGTGTATGTGTGGAGACAACAGCTGGTGGTGGTGATAGCCTGGCTGTCCTTAGAGGTCCGTAGTAACCAATGATGACTGTTGGCGCTTGGTTATATCTGTTGTCCTTGAGGATGTTTACGTTTTTCATAGCCTTCTCCCCTACAGATCGTGTCGACCGACTACGACAACTACGCCTGCGTCCACTCCTGCATGGCCTTCATGGGGTTCCGTGCAGCCTTCTCCTGGGTGTTCACACGCGTCCCAAACCCCGACCAGACGTACGTGACGCTGTGTCGCGACGTGCTAGCTGAGCAGGGCATCGACCCCACCCACATGAAGACCGTCAGCCATGGGAAAGTAAGTTGAAATACCCACAGCTGGTTCCTGGGTCTGGTCGAAGGGCGGGTGGGTGTGTGTGTGTCAGCGCTGAAGCAGGTTAGTACAGCACTATTAGGGTAGGGTTAGTCTAGCACTGATGGTTTAGAGTCTGGCACTGTTAGATCAGGTGTCTAGCACTGGTTTGGGTGTCTGGCACCGCCAGGGCAGGTGTCCAGCACTGCTTGAGCAGGACGAGTCTATCACTACTAGGGGTAGGTGTCTGTCGGTATGTGGTAAGGGTATGGTAGATGGGGGACGGTTTGCAGTAAGATTTTCACACTATAAGAGGCAGATATGGAGAATCATGAAGAACTCTACGACTTTCTCTCTATATCTACTAGATCGACGAATGCATGGAGGGCAGATACAGCCCATAATCATCAATCCATTGTAATACCTCATTTGATCCTTTGAGCAGGACTTACGACACTTGAGCACAAAGTACCATCCTTGGGTACGACAATACGACCCGTGGGGTCAAAGGCTAGGTCATCATACCAACGTGTCGTAACACAGTGTTACGTTGTGCTCTCAGGTCGTCCCGTTATGCTCAAAGATCACGAATTTATACCATTATCTGATGCTCCCTTTTTTTCCCATTAGTATCAACATCGTGTCTCGCTCTTACATGGGAATATGGGTTCTTTCCTACTATCCTACGATTTATATTACCTCTTGAACACCTGGTATCTCACGTGTATTATATGGAGTACCTACCGATGCATTCCTAACTTAAGATACCCAAACAAAGCAAAAAAACAAACATAAGTTAGCCAACTTAAGTAAATCTTAAATCAAAACCAATTGTAACCAACGTTAGTAAACCTATCTTTACCGATCACTAAAACCTGTCATCTGTCATCTGCGCTGCAGGACTGCCCGTACATGACGAAGTTGGACGCCCTCCTCGACTACAGCCAGAGCGTCCAGAGCAAGGCCAGAGCCAAGGCCGAAGCAGAGGGTAAAAAGAAGAGGAAGAAAGTCATCATCAAAGACTCTGCTCCCGCTAGCCTGGAGGAACCTCATCACGCACCCCCGCAGGAGGAACCGCATCCCACTCAGACGCCCCATCACGGCGGTACCTTCGCTGAAGACGAGCTCGATGTCCTCAAGACCTTCATACATGAAGAGGAGGAGGTAAGGCTCGCTACTCCCGTCGGAGATGACGGAGGGAGGTTTTAAAGTACACATGGTGCTATATACCTGGTTATGTAATGTGCTGTAGCCTTCAGGCGTCACATGACAGCTTCGGCCCAGTCACAAAGAAGGGAAGGCCATCGTAAACCATAAAACTGTCGCCTCATCTCTTTCGCCTCTGCTTTCAGTTTAGTTTACGTACCAATAGTAGTGTGGTAGAGCAACAACAGATCTGTTCACTTACCAACAGTAGTGTAGTACAACAATAACAGATCTGTTCACGTACTAACAGTAATGTAGTACGACAATAACAGATCTGTTCACGTACCAACAGTAGTGTACCAGAACTGAGATCAATGTTTTTGACAAGATCAGCAGGTAACAGACTCCCTTCTCGTGCCAATGAAAACTACAGAGTAACATATAACACAACAGAGACCATTCACAAACAGTTGACAGTCGGGGCCATTTAACGTTAACAGTCAGGGCCCTTTACAAACAGATGAGTCGGGGCTATTTTCAAACAAAGATGGCAGTTTAGGCCATCTCTATTGTGTTTACTGCTTAATGCCATTTGGAAACAATGCCATGATAATCAAGGCTATTTACAATCGATCTCATAACAGCTCAGGCCATTTAGACTTATGTAATGACAGTTTAGACCATTATAAACAAATGGCAGTTTAGATCATCTAAAAACATTGATCCAAGCCGCTTAGAAACGATGCTATGACAGCTTAAAACCATTCACAGACAATACAGTGACAGTTAGGGTTACTATCACGCTTAGTCATGACAGCTTAAGCCTTTTGCAGACACAGAGGGCTACTAACAAGCTTAATGAGCTAAGTAATGACATCCATTGGGTTATTCACAATACAATAATGATCGTTTAGGCCACAGACGTGTCCGAACAGTTAAGAGCATCCTGTATACCACGAAGCCGACCACACTCTCCGTTCTCTTCCTTCCCCTGTAGCGCCTGCACGACTTGGAACGGGAGATTCTGGAAGAGGAGCAGCAGTTGAGGCACACCCTGCAGGCCAGCCACCGGGAGCAGGAGGAGGAGATACAGGAACTTCGTGACGAAGTCATCCACATGAGCAGACACCAGCGCAGACAACACAACACAGGTTGGTTGGTCTATGGTCGGCGGGAGAGTGGGTGTTTGAGGGCGATATTACAGGAGGAGAGGATTAGCAGCTGCCCCTTCGCTCAAATCTATCTGACTGGTCTACTACTAAACGAGGGAGATAAGTGGTTGGGCTGTCATTTCGCCTCCCTATCCCTAAGGATGATAATATAAACCCAAGCCAGCCACGGGAGCTATAACCGCTATCCTTAGCACTATAACTTCAGCCACCACACACACACACACACACACACACACAAAGGATACACGAAGTATACAGCTATTCTTCTCAGTCCTGGGCTCAAAGTACATAAATGAAGTCATCTTGAGCTCTGTCTTACCCCATACCCAGGTGGGCTGTTGGGCCGCTTCCACTCGCATACGCCCCAGCGACTGGACGTCCGCCAGGCGTATCTTATTAGCATCAACGAGTCCAATCTCCTCAGCTGTGCGTCTCTCTCAGCCAGAATGACAGCGGGAGAGTTTTTCGGTGCAAGTCACTGCTAGCGCAGATGGGCGGAGGCTCCCGAAAAGCCCCACCTCCCTGTTATTAGGCGAGAAAATGGCTGGTGTATCTTAATGGATCTCTGAGTAGTATGTAATAACCCCCTGGCAACAGTTCCCTCCGTGGAATAAATCGCTGACATATGCATATATAAAAAAGATATAACTGTTGGATGTCTCCTTTGTAATAGGGTGGTTAGAAGACAGGAAGAAAGATGCGGGTCAGGGTGAGTCTGAAATGGAAGTAGATGGCTGGTGTGTGTATGTGTGGGTACATACAACAGGTGTACCGTGCGTGTCTTTTGTTTACACGTGGAGTGAATACCCGTTAACGTGTTTGTGTGCCTCTCTCTCTCTCTCTCTCTCTCTCTCTCTCCCCTTTGACGGCAGCGCGAACAGTCTTTGTCAAGATAATTATTAATAGTGTGTTTCTCTCTTCCTTCTTCCCTTCAGACCAGCGATCGGCCACTGCCAACGGAGGCGACACCCTGCGCTGGAGCGGCGTCGTGTCGATGGTAGCGGCCACCTGCCCCCTCCTCTTCCTCCTCCTCCTAACGCAATAGTGTATAGAAAATATATCAAATAAAATACATATATTTCTTGTTATTCTTTAAGGGTCGTTTTCTTACACCATCCCTCCTCAGATTCTTGACTAAGTTTCTCATGTCTTGCGGTGGTACAGCATTATCTTGAAGCCGAACTTTAAAGAATCACCAGCTGGGGTTTTCTTTTTTTTTTCCTCCCTTGGGACAATATCTATATCACATTAAGCTTTACGAACGCGTTAATAGCAACCCAAGAATGCTTGCCGATTAGATAAAACGTCTCTTTTAAAAGTCGTTTCATTACATCTGTCGTCTCTGGGGTATTCAGCCGAAGAAAAAAAAAATTATTATGAGCGATGTCTATTTTTTCTTTTTGGTCTTCGTCAAAGTGAACGAACTTTCAATCCCAAATATTAAGAAAGAATCCCAAACATTATGGAAATATACGCAAGCGATGTATTAAAACCACAACAGATGGGAATAGTCTTCGGTATCCCATTTTCTTACATGACAATGACGATTAATCTTTTCTTTGAGAGGGAGGGAACGCAAGCCATCCAGAAGGTAGGCAGCTTTGAAGGTGTAGAGGAAGGAACCACAACACCAGTGGGTTTCGTTCTCATCTAGTACGCTCGCTGTCTCTCCTCCAGACTGATGATCGAAACTGTTTTCTTTTTACCGCAAGCTGATTCAGAATGCGGGTTCTCCCACCTGGGTAAACTCCCAAGGAATTTGAAGTGATAAAGAGAGGCATCTAGGAGAATACGTTCCTACTACACCTTAACGTATCACAGGAGAGAGTTAACTAGAGACGTGTTCACTGGAAACTTTATTTCGAGGCGTTTCGATTCGACTACGTGTTACTTCGAATCGCGTTCACATTCGAACTGTGATTCGAAAGATGTCGAACTCGCGACGTGATTCAAAACGTCATGACTCGAAACTTATCATTTCGGCGTCAAATGAGACATTATCCTAAGCCCGTTATTTCCGTATCGTAAATCAGTTCGAAGCCTTTTCAAGCAAGGATCAACCACAAACTGGTGCAGGTGATGGGAGAGGCTTAGTTTCTCAATTCTCACATGAGGTATACACATGCAAGTCGTCTGAGGTGCAGGGCACTGTGTGACACCTCTGCTCATGTTACCAGCTGGACAACTAGATGGGATGATATGTTCCATCCAGTCCAAGAGTTTCGTACTCACGTCTACGGCTGATTAACCCTTGAACGTGTATGTGCAACCCTTGAAGATAATAATGCGAGCCTTAAGTATCATGGCGTGACCTCCTAAGCGACCTCTAAGGGTCACGATCAAGGCCAAGGACATCATACCTAACACTTGGCATTGGCACGTTCAAGGGTCGCACCGGCGTAGTCGAGAATAACATCGATGCGTTCAAGGGGTCGTCCCCCCGCGTTCAAGGGGGTAGTACCGTCGTGTTCAAGGGGTCGTACCGTCGCGTTCAAGGGGTCGTACCGCCGCGTTCAAGGGGTCGTACCGCCGCGTTCAAGAGGGTCGTACCGTCGCGTTCACGGGGGTCGTACCGTCGTGCTTCAGAGCCGGACGGCACAATGAACAATTCCACAGCCCAAAATTTACCACGAAAAAGAGCGGTATCCCATTTTCCTCCCTATATACCACTGTCTTGGTCTGGTAAAATATGTTATGCGCCAACTCTGAAGACAGATCTAATTCAATTTGTTCGTCTTTTGATCAAAGAACCGAAACGTTCATCTTTAGGTTTACAGACCTGCATAAGACCTGGGTCTGCGGAGGATGGCGAGACCTGGGTCTGCGGACGATAGTGGGACCTGATGTTGGTCCTCTCTAGGTCTGCAGAGGACGGTAGACCTGGTCTTGGTCTTCAATGGGTCTGGGGACGATGGTGGACCTGGTCCTCGTCCTCCCTAGTGAGTGTGTGTGTGTGCGATCACACTAATCCGTAATGAAGGACATGAAGGTGAAATCGCACTTCAGTATGCGTTCATATAATTCTATTTAACATGTAATTTTTCTATACATGTGGCACGACGTGATTCGTGGAGACAATCCACCTCACCAGTACTTAACGAAATTATTCAAATCTAAACATCACAACGGAGTACCGCCATCCAAAGTCTACTAGCAGACAAAACAATGGTGATGAGATTTAAATAAAGCACTGGCAACTGATGAGGTGGATTGTCGTGCCACACGTATAGAAAAATTACATGTTAAATAAAATCATATGAAACCACAGCTCCCTTTCCACATCCAGGCCCTACAGAACTTTCCATGGTTTACCCCAGACGCTTCATACGCCCTGGTTCAATCCATTGACAGCACGTCGACCCCACTATACCACAGCGTTCCAGTTCACTCTATTCCTTGCACGCCTCTCACCCTCCTGCGTGTTCAAGCCCCGATGACTCAAAATCTTTTTCACTCCATCTTTCCATCTCCAATCTGGTCTCCCACTTCTCGTTCCCTCCACCTCCGACACATATATCCTCTTGGTCATTCTTTCCTCACTCATTCTCTCCATGTGACCAAACCATTTCAAAACACCCTCTTCTGCTCTCTCAACCACACACTTTTTATTACCACACATCTCTCTTGCCCTATTATTACTTAATCGATCAAACCACCTCACACCACATTGTCCTCAAACATCTCATTTCCAGCACATCCACCCTCCTCCGCACAACTATCTATAGCCCACGCCTCGCAACCATATAACATTGTTGAAACCACTATTCCTTCAAACATATCCATTTTTGCTTTCCGAGCTAATTTTCTCGACTTCCACACCTTCTTCAACGCTCCCAGAACTTTCGCCCCCTCCCCCACCCTATGATTCACTTTCGCTTCCATGGTTCCATCCGCTGCCAAATCCACTACCAGATATCTAAAACACTTCACTTCCTCCAGTTTCTCTCCATTCAAACTTACCTCCCAATTGACTTGTCCCTCAACCCTACTGTACCTAATAACCTTGCTCTTATTCACATTTACTCTCAGCTTTCTTCTTTCACACACTTTACCAAACTCAGTCACCAGCTTCTACAGTTTCTTATACGGATCAGCCACCAGCGCTGTGTCATCAGCGAACAACTGACTCACTTCCCAAGCTCTCTCATCCACAACAGACAGCATACTTGCCCATTTCCAAAACTCTTGCATTCACCTCCCTAACAACCCCATCCATAAACAAATTAAACAACCATGGAGACATCACACACCCCTGTCGCAAACCACCATTCACCGAGAACCAATCACTTTCCTCTCTTCCTACACGTACACATGCCATACATCCTCGATAAAAACTTTTCACTGCTGCTGACAACTTGCCTCCCACACCATATATTCCTAATACCTTCTACAGAGCATCTCTATCAACTCTATAATATGTCTTCTCCAGATCCATAAATGCTATATATATATATATATATATATATATATATATATATATATATATATATATACACACACACACAGTACAAGAAGACACTAAACGCAACGAACCGGTTATGCAGACCTGCATCTTATATAAGAACCGGTACGTACAAGTCCAGTAATCTAACGAGATATTCGAATATATACATTTCTCAACTTCTTCCAACGTTGAGAGGAAAAGACATCCCGGCCTACGCTTTGAGGGAACTGACGCACTGCACTATGGCCGTTGCTACATCCTCTTCTGGTGATATATAGTCTTCCCTTACTGTATCATGATGTCATTCTAAACATTAATGCTTTTTCCCTTCCTAACTCTAGCGTAATTTGGTGCCATAGCTAACGTGCATCAGTGAATTTAAAGGTAAACCCCTAAATCGAGACTTTTTAAGGTCTATTATTCCTTTTTTTCCTCCCCCCGTCCAAGAAGAAGAATGATGTTTCTGGGAGTGGCAGGTAGATCTCTCAAAGTCCTGACACCTGCACAGTTCCTCCCTCTCCCCCAGCGTCCGGACACGAGCCAAGAGCTTCCAAGTAGACCAGCATGTGGTATAGGGGGTCCTCCTGACAACATACGAGTGGCCACAGCGCATCCCGGAGCTACAGGTTCCTCTTAAGAGTGCCTTTGGGCTATCACACAATCCAGCTCAATTCTGGTTCGCTACAGAGTCCAGACACCCCTCGCTACAGACCCCCTGGAGACAGCGAGACTCGAGAGTGTCTCACGAGCACTATTGCCTATCCTTTTAAGGCAGGAGCTATACGAAGCTCCTTGAATGAATTCATTATAGGATTTCCGAAGCTAAAGCGCTTCCAGTCTGGATCTCTCCTTTTTACCCTCCATCGTTCTGGCGACGTCATAGCCTTTGAGCCTGTCCCTGCGTGTCTGCTCCCAGGACACACTCCAGAGATGTGCCCTGGGGGTCGCAGGAGAACGAGATGCACCTCAAGGACCCGGGGAGCACCGGGTCCGTCTCTAGCTGTGAAGTGGTACCCACAAGTGGCCTTGCCAGACCGGCCTTCAAGATCAACCTCGCTCTGGTGTGTGTGGCTGAGGCGCCAGGGGTGCAGATGGGGGCTCCATGCTTCGCCCCTTCCTCCTCCTCCTCTCTCTCTCTCTCTCTCTCTCTCTCTCTCTCTCTCTCTCTCTCTCTCTCTCTCTCTCTCTCTCTCTCTCTCTCTCTCCTGGGGTCAGGCGAGGAAGATGGAGAGAGACTATCGACACCGACACCAGAGCAATACGAAGCAAACTACTGACGTCGACAGAAACGTAGACTGAAAGATATTCATAAATGGGCCGCGCCGGTCCATCCACTTCATAAATAGGCCGCGTCGGTCCGCCCACTTCATAAATGGGCCGCGCCGGTCCATTCACTTCATAAATGGGCCACGCCGGTCCGCCCACTTCATAAATGGGCCGCGTCGGTCCAGGACTTGAACCACGCATCAATATCTGTGGGAAGCGCTTTGGCAGCAGAGAGGAACAGTTGTTGTCATTCAACAAGGGGTAAAGAAAAAGAAAAAAAAAAAAGAAATGCGGTGAGCGCTATGCGTTAACCCAGCCATCATAGCAATAATATGTCGAAAGTATTCGTACAGTAATCCCTCTCTTTCTCCGTTGCAAGGAATGAAGACAAACACTATGTATTCTATACCTTGCTCATTTTAAACTGCAATTCTGTTCGAGAAAGTGACCTGAGTAAATGTTAAATGCAAGAAAAACGGATCCCCCCCAAAAAAAAATTATACATTACTCGCAAATGGGATCGCGTCTTATCAAGATGATACTCTTTCGGGACCTCTTCTGAAAAATTGCCGTAAACTTCAAAGTTACTCGTAATAATGATATCAGACACACAAGGAAGGAGGGAGGGAGGGAGGGAGAGAGAGAGAGAGAGAGAGAGAGAGAGAGAGAGAGAGAGAGAGAGAGAGAGAGAGAGAGAGAGAGTATAGCGAGATACTTCGCAAAATAGAAGCTAGTGTGATGATAAACTCGAAAGAAAACGGAGGAGGAGAAAAATAAATTGCAAAATGATATGTATTAACGCGCGGGAAGAACTCGTCGAAGCTTAGAAGAAGAAGAAGAAGAGAAATGTGAGCTAACAAGAAGACTTCAAACGAGTTTTGAGATCCCTGCGAGTCGCACAACACAGGGCCCAGCAATATAACGAAAACGACACAAAGATGTTGAAGACAAATCACAAACGAGAAACTCGAATTCAAGGAACAAGTTAATAATGAGATGATGATGATGAAGAAGACTTCCACAGCAAGAAACAATGGCTCAGAGGTGAAGATTTTTAACTGTTTACATCAGAAGGAAATCTGATCACTGAGACGTCGTGCACATACAAGTCACAAGCTTGGAATTAAAGGGAAGAAAAATCTTCCAAAAGTAATTTTTCCATGAGATTGAGGGAATAGCTTACATGAATGCATGATCATCTATGCATGACAGCTAATCAAATGCGAGAGGTCTCATGACCTGGAGCTATATGCATCATAGCACGGCAGAAACAGGATAATCAACAACACAGACACAATGTATTGGACAAAGGTACAAGAGAATCCATAGCCACAAAACGGTGGAAGGATATTCTACTGACACAACAAGCAGGAAGGAACAAAGTGTGACACACGGACAGAAATGCCAGCAAGACAGCATGGTGCACGACAGACAAGTCATCGCCCAAGATGTGCTCAGGAGGATGGTTATATAAACGGAATATACTTCGACAGCAAAGAGGAACAGTAGTATTAATGAAAGAGACGAGCCCCGGGCAAAATCCTGTCAGTCAGAAACTCTCTCTCTCTCTCTCTCTCTCTCTCTCTCTCTCTCTCAAAAACAAGGGAGGTTAAGGTAAGGCTGCTGTAGAGGTTGTCCACGAGCTGTCGGAAATACCAGAGGCGCAGCCCTCTGTGCCTCCAGCGCTGCCCTCCTCGTCCAACTGAGGAGCCGCGGGAGTGAGCGTGTGTCGTGTCTGTCTGTATGGAGTGGTTGGCTGGTGAAGCCAACCTGGGAATTCCAGCACCTTGCACCGTCTGCCTCGCCACACACGCCCACTGCCTCTCACGCAACACCAACCCTTCCATCCCCTCCTCTCCACACCTTCAACCTCTCCTCCACCTCCTCATCCACCATTTCTCTCTCTCTCTCTCTCTCTCTCTCTCTCTCTCTCTCTCTCTCTCTCTCTCCCTTCCTCCCCTCTCCACCATTTCCTACTCGACCCCACCACCCTCATCCACCAACCGCATCCACCAACGACAACGGGGCCCTCTTTCTCACCATCCTGTCATGACATGACACTGGCAGAGTGACGAACACCTACTGACGGTAAAGCAAAGCTTTCACAGCGACGCGATCAGGACGCTTAAAGCTTGAGAACACACGAGGAAATGTTTGAGAGACGATGATAAACTACCTATCTAATTAGACCCTCAGCACCCCACTCGGCACGACCAAAGTTCATACTCCATCACTGTTCTTACTCGTTATCAAAATTCTGGACTTGGATGGCGCAGGGTTATCAGTTACACGAGAATTAAGGAGACACGATCATACATAATTGGCTCAACCAGTGCAGGAGGGAATGCTGAAAGCTCGAACGTCTCTCTCTCTCTCTCTCTCTCTCTCTCTCTCTCTCTCTCTCTCTCTCTCTCTCTCTCTCTCTAAGTGATGGAAATCTGGGACAAGTTTTTAATCCAAGATTTGAGCAAAGTTGACGAGAGATGTGGACACATTGCAAATGTCCCAGTGCTGGGGAGACAGCCCCCCTTCCCCATCAGCACCAAATGAGAAAAAGGCATTTTATTCAGACACCACGACCCCTCTGAGCATGACGGTACGACCCCTTGAGCACGACTGCAATACCCTTGAGCACGACTGCAATACCCTTGAGCACGACTGCAATACCCTTGAGCACTGCGGTTCGACCCCTTAAGCACGACGGTACGACCCCTTGAGCACGACGATGCGACCCTTCAGCAAGACGGTAGCCAATTCCCTGTAACCCAACCCCTACACGCCGCCCCTGGTCGCTGCTGATAGGTGACAAAGTACTGAAGGAAGGTCCTTCAAAGATGTGCTGATGTCGAGACTCGTCGAGGATTAGCCCTTAAGGACGAAGATGGATGTAAGGGACACTGATGTGACAAGGGAGATCCTTACGTAAACAGAGCACACCGGTCCCGGAGTCGCTTTTGAGAACGAGTTGTTGACGCTCTGCACAGACACCACCACGCAGACGTATCTGATATGTCTATGCAAAGACGCGGCATGATTTCCCTATACAAACGCCCTTATACAGATGTTTATACAGTACGGTCCTCATAAAAAAATACTAACACATATTCGAATCCTGGTTACGGCAGTCGGTCCACAGTCAACCCAGTTGTTCATCCATCCCTAGGGGTTCGTCGTTACAATGGGGACCTAGCTCAGGCAAGAGTATATAAATGTATAGTATGAACGAGATGGCCTTGATTAGGGCCTCAGCTGCCCGTGCCATTTCACCTAACATAGAAACAAAAATAAAAAAAACCTAGACAGACACCTTTACAAGAACGATCCTAAACAAATATTCCAGCACAGACGTGTGTATAAACATCGCGAGAAGGGACGCCCCTGACACACACACACACACACACCCCTACACAGACTGAAACGCAACGACACTCCCCCATACACTGCAACACACTGACGTACCTTACACAGACAACAACGCATTAAAGCCCCCCCCACTATACAACATACGATCACCCTTACACATACCACATCACACAGACGCCTCTGACGTGGCCATCCCAGCAGAGACACCTAGAAAAGAACCCTGGGTGGAACGATGACGAAAGGGGACGTCCTTCACAACCCGAACACCTTCTCCCTCAAGTCCTTCATCAGTGGACTGGCATCAAAGGGACAGTAAACACGGCATTAAAAAAAACACAGCAACACACACACACACACACACACACACACACGCACACACACGCACACACACGAGAGCTCCACATGAAAGAACAACAAAGGCATCAACAATGCCCGAGTCTGATAAGCGGATACTCAAGGTTGTGTGACGCAGGAGGAGGCCTGGCAGGCGTGGTGGGCATAATGCATACTGTTGTGATTACCTCGAGTCGGGCCCAGGTTCCGGACCCGACCAAGCCCTCTTGCTGGGCCCCTGAAAGACAATGGTAACCATCCATCCGATCGACACGTCTCTCTCTCCCTCCCTCTCTCTCCCTCCGTCTAGGTTGTCAACGCGACGCATCAAGTCCCGCCACTTGGCTCAGTCACATCATAAGATACTTCCTACCAACGAACAACCCAGTGACGCAGAGGCAGTCGAGCTGATGTGGTGAGCGAGGATTCAGGAGCAGGAAGTCATCCCTCACACGGCTGAATCCAAGATTGAACCACCGTCCCACAAGACCCGTCGCCCGCATCAGGTCTGAGGAGGATCAGTCACGAGAAGTGTTCTCCACTGATAACGCTCTTCATGAAAATTGTCGCCAGAGGCGTGGATGCTGGCAAATAACCCTCGTAGACGTCAGGGAGTTGATGATCGATGAACGAGATGTTGACACCACCCGCAATCAACTATTATTCCGGGTAAGATGACAAATCTCTTGCAAAGACATGAAAGGTTGACAGAACATGGAACACACACACACACAACAATAGAACAAAAACAAATTTATATCTACATTCTTCTAAAAATGCCTGTGATGAAATCGTATAATAACGATCATTAAGTTAGATAAAGACTCCCGTTACCAGACTCCACAGCTGGTTGATTAAAAGACTGGTATCTTAACGAGACAAGAATTATAATCAAATGGAAAAAAAATAAAAATATTAGGAGCAAATAATGGTGTACCACAAGGTTAGGTCCTTCGTCGGACAGTTATTGTGCTGTATATGAATTACCAAGAGATTTGGCTTTTCTACAAGACCTTGATTTTGCTGATAATGCGAAGAAAATAGGACGATATTTAAGATTAGATTACATGGACTTACATAGACACGCAGACCCTAGGTCCAAGCAAGTGGGTCGGGCCGTAACACTACTTGGAAAGAGAATAGAAATGCAGTCCACTCAAAAGCAGCAGAAGAATAGTAAAGTAAAGGTTCACTCCCTACCCCCCACTCCCTCCGGCAGCACGCCGGAAGGAAGGCAGGTTAGAGAGAGGAAAAAAAAAATACCTTGCAGGAGCAAAATGCCCGAAGAAATTTTAATAGGAAGGTCTTGAGGTAGAATAAACATGAATATGTCATGCACTCCATCACCACTGACATGCATCTCTTCACTTTTTTGTTATAAAGATAATAGTAAGGATAATCTTTACCTCCAGCCTCTCGACTTATGATTTTTAAACCGATCCTGATGTGGAAGAATAATGCATAATTCTCTCTAGCTCTCTTAAAGCAGGAGGTACGGGTTGATCAATGTTGCTCTGTTACTACAGCATGGCCAGGGAGAAATTGGTGGTTGATAAGGTGACATGACATACCACCACGTCATGATCAACTGAATCATCAAATACCGTACAGTGACAAATGAAGATCAAACCTAATTTTGAAGGAGTTAAACGTTGCTCTGAATAACATGTTCTGGGAGCTCATTCCACGCGTCAATAACGCCTTCGTACAAAAATTATTTCGTACAATCCAGATTAACTCTGTGACCTCTTAAGTTTTAGTTCATTGCTCTCGTTGGTAGCGCTGGCGTTACTGTAAAGAAATGTTCAATATCGACGTTAATGAATCCTTTACGTATTCTAAAACATTCCATTAATTTACCTCCGAGATGCCTCTTACTGAGAGAGAGAACAAGTTCGATTCTCGCAATCTGTCCTCAACATGGTTTGTTAGGCAAGGAAGGAGTCGATTTAATTGCTCTCTGTAGGTCCAAAGGCTTGTTTGGCGACTCAAGTTTTTAAGAAAAGAAAAACGTAAAGTTCGCCACAGATACTGTACACTGACCGAACTACACTGAGGTATTGTCAGGGAAGAGTAAAGGCTAAAGTTTAAAGGTCAGCTTCTCATAGCGATGTGGAGAAATGTTTCTACATAGAAGGGTAGTGGAATCAGCCACCCGAGTCCGAGTCACCGAAACAAATGATTCATTCCAGATGAGATTAGTTTAACATTTCTGGGCGGTTGTCTGTCATCATCTAGGTTAGAGGTGAATTAGCAGATTCTTCAACTGGATGTTGCTTCGTTAATGGCCAGCAGGTTCTCTGTTTTGTGTCAATGTGCTATCGCTCCCTCCCTCCCTCCCTCTCCCTTCCTCCTCCTCCTCCCCCCTCTCCCTTCCTCCTCCTCCTCCTCTTCTCCTCTCTCTCTCCCTTCCTCCTCCTCCTCCTCTCCCTACCTCTCTCTCTCTCAGGCTGGGTTTCAAGTAGCACTTACTCCCTGACTGGACATTCATTCCTTCCTCCTCTCCCTTTCTCCCTTCCTCCTCTCCCTTTCTCACTTCCTCCTCCTCCTCCCTCCCCCCCTCTCTCTCTCTCTCTCTCTCCCTTCCTCTTCCTCCTCCTCCTCTCCCTACCTCTCTCAGGCTGGGTTTCAAGTAGCACTCCTTCCCTGACTGGACATGACTGCCGGGAGCGGCAGTTCGACCCACCGATGAAAGGGACATTGTGAAAGGGTCTCTGGTAGATTTTTGGAGGGGTGAGGGTCGGGCGGAGGCTAGGGGTAAGGGAGGTTCGAAGTGGGGGGGAGTGTGGTCGTCGGCGCAGACCAAAGTGAGGGGAGGATATATATATCATAGTAGGCAGGTATGATGGACCGAACGACAAGAGGAGCGATAAGGATAGACGGTGGGCTGGAGAGGTTAGGCGGAGAGAGAGAGAGAGAGAGGGGGGCTATAGGGAGGGTCTCTATCTATCTATCTGTCTATCTATCTCCTTTCTGGCCTAGGTAGCTCTCTCTCTCTCTCTCTCTCTCTCTCTCTCTCTCTCTCTCTCTCTCTCTCTCTCTCTCTCTCTCTCACCCACATGTGGGCAGATGGCTTTCTTGTCCACCAAAAAACAGTCTTTCCATTTCACACGTAATAGTACCACTTGACAACGCGTAACTAACACACACACACACACTCAACTCGTTCTTCGTAGCTCCATAACTTCTTGCGGTGAGGGCTACGCGCTGGCCCTTCCTCTAGGCAAAATCTCGTTGTACTTTAAAGTAAGAGGATGTAAACTTAAAAGAGGATGGGAAGTGTGGAAAGTCTCTTCAAAGAGAGAGAGAGAGAGAGAGAGAGAGAGAGAGAGAGAGAGAGAGAGAGAGAGAGAGAGAGAGACCTTACATAAGCGGAAGGGTCAGTTGGCCTACACGCGAGCCTAGTGCTGGACTCTCACAACTTCCCTCACGGCTCAATCACAGTATCCTGTGTTGGCGCACTTTCCTCACCTCACTCAGCGCACCGTACCTCGTGCTTCCCTCACGCCTCGCTCAGTGTAATGCGTCACGTAATACATTAACCTGTGCAGAGAGACACCGCAGGGAATACCTACACACGTGTCACACACTGTCCAGTTCCTCCCCAAGCACGTGTTTGCCTCTCGCGAACACAGTCAAATGAAAGAGACCCCCCCACTGGCAGCTCTACCAGCCAGGCATTCGCTCAGTAAACCTCGAAAATAATTAAAAAAATATCTACGTTATCTTATACACGTTTTTTCATATGAAAGAATACCTCTCAAGATCAATCTAAGTCATGGTTCTTGATGAAGGAGTGAATACGAAGATCGTGCAGTATTTTGCCATTAATTATTTCATCTCTCGTATTCGCGCCTCTGCTTGGAGTGGCAACATGGCCTCCTCGATAGAATACTGTGAGTGGCAAGACCAACTGACCAACGCTCGGAAGACCTGACTACCACGGACCGGGAAGGAAGGGAAGGGAAGGGGAAGAAACAAGATCTGGTAAATTGTAAATCGTTTTCTATGTCATGTACAGACTACATGGCGAAGCTCGAGGAGATGCGATTTACGAACAGCGTCAAACTTAAACGAAGGACGTGTTGTCGTCAAAGCAAGCCCCCCCCCTCCCCCGGACAAGTGTCTAGTTTTTACCAGGACGACCTATAGACCCAGCTCTGCCACAGTTTGGTAAATTCCTTTCAGGACGAGCTAAGACAGTCCACTTATCAGCCGTGTCGACTTCCACACAACCTCAAGTATCCCAACCAAACTTTACAGTTTCAAAAACAAAAACAAGACATTAAAATGCGAAAATACAATCTTGCGTCTGTGTAATCAATCTTGGCCATATTCATCCTGGCAGAAACATTAGAGCATATAAGGCTATTGTTATTATAGGGTGAACTAGACCCGGGCGTTATTTTTTGTACGTTTTTAATCTCGGACGATTAACTACGGTGTCCATACCATAGATAAAAAATACATGTAAAGAGCCAGGAAATATGATATTTGATTCAATAGCCTTTTACTGCGAAGACTCGAGTTTATATCTTTACGATTATATTGTATAAGGAAATAGACTGAACCAGCTCTGCCGTATTCATTTTAGGTAATGATCCCTAGAGAGAGAGAGAGAGAGAGAGAGAGAGAGAGAGAGAGAGAGAGAGAGAGAGAGAGAATAATTTTCTTTGGAGGAACCACTAAAACTTACGCCACTAGTCAATGCTGCCCATTATCTGGAATTATGGTAATTCAAGTGCCACTCAAGTCCGAGAGTGTGATAACACGAGGCCCAGCAAACCTGTAATTCTTATAACTTGTGCAACAAGTCAGGATGCATGATAACTTTGAAGTGCATCAAGTGATTAGTTTGATTAAAACTTCAAGCACATCAAGCCTGGAATGATAAAAACTTGAAGTCAACCAAGTTTGGGAATATGATAACTTGAATCCCACTAAGCCTGGAAGTATGATAACTTAAAGCCCAGTAAGGCAAAAGTATGACAACTTGAAGCTAAACCAAGCCTGCAAGTCTTACAACTTGAAGACCAACCACGTCTGGAGGCACTGTAACTTGAAACCCACCAAATCTGGAAATAATACAACTTGAAGCCCATCAAGTCTGTAAGTATAACTTTTAGTCCTACCAAGTCTGGAAGTATAACTTGAAGCCCTCCAAGTCTGTAAGTATAACTTTTAGTCCTACCAAGTCTGAAAGTATAACTTGAAGCCCACCAAGTCTGGAAGTATAACTTGAAGCCCACCAAGTCTGGAAGTATAACTTGAAGCCCACCAAGTCTGTAAGCATAACTTTTAGTCCTACTAAGTCTGGAAGTATAACTTGAAGCTAACTAAGTTTTGAAACAAGACACGTCTTATTAGCCGACGATGCCCAAAGAACCTTTTGACAAAGCGGGTCTGCAAATTCATTTCTTCCGGCTAGTTATGTCTGCAAGTCTCAAAACATCTTGGAAAAAGGTTAATATTAAGGAAAAGAGGAAAAAAAATTATTCAAGTCTGCTTCACCTTATGTTACCGGAGACTGGCCGGCTATTGAGTGTGCAGACAAACCATTAGAAACCAGTTTGTTCTCTAACTAGCGAGGCTGCCTTCAGTATTACAGCTCAATAAAACTTCAGAGGAAACTAGTTTCAAAGGAAATATGCTCAGATAACCATTCAATCGTGTTAGATAAGTACATCACATATCCACCTGATCTACACTGCTTCTTCATCTTCATTACTGATATAAAACTTCCAATTTATTTCCATCGTCCTCTACACGCAGCTAATGTGCTGTGTGTAGAGGTTATCGAAGCGAACGTTTAGGGTGGAGCACTGTAGGAGCGCAATAACAAATGAAGGACTAAGGTGCTGAAGGTGGCCATTCACGAGCGAGAGAATAGGCGCGTCATATACGATGATCCAATAGGTGAGCAAGGCGAGGCTGGGCGACCACTCGGGTACCAGCGAGCGGGACCAATGGGACGAGAGCCTCTTGCTTTTATATAACCGCGAGTCGGTCGGCAGTCTGCGAAAGAGGACATGGGAGCAGGAGAAAGCGCGGGAGAATTACTCAAAAGAGTCATGGTCAAAGTGAAATATTAGAGGGGGAAAAAAAAAGAAAAAAGCTACCGGCCTTCAGTGCCTTGCGTGCAAGAAAGTGTTACACAGAAACTTACATGGGTTTCGATCAGTGTCAAATTCTAACGAACAAACACAATACGTATTGTGCAAAAAGAGAGTTGTGGCATTATTTTGGAGAGCAGCGAGCGGAGTGTTGTGTACTTAGATGTTAGTGGTATCACAAGAGATAATGCAATAGTAACAGCAGTGGTTATATATAAATAGCACAGTGTTAGTAGTAACATGATGTAGTAGTAGTAGCTGTAATGCTACCCTTTTAAAGAAACGAAGTATGACTGGAATGATAATAAAGACATTTATCACCAGTAAAGTTGATCATCACCATGAACGACAAAAGGGAAGATTAGAATAATGAAAATATATGGAATCGTAACAAGACAATCATAAACACGAGGACATCCTAACTCTTAAAATCACCTTCATAAAACAATCCAGTTTTGCCTAGATGGAGGAGGCTGTACTGAAGTTGAAAGATGTCACACTACATCATATTCTGTATCTTTAAGACATATGTCTTCGTGAGTATTTTGATCCAGCTGGGTTCACCTGAACTTCATATCTTCAACGTGTTTAACTTAAAGACATCTCACGGGGAATTAGCGTCAGATTTGACGCCATTACAGGTGACAGCTCCAAAGGCTGGTCTACTTTGTATAGGATCCAATCAAGGCAGCAAAGTAACAACTTTGATCACAAGCGACTTAAGTTAAACTACGCCATTTCTTTTTAAGGAAAAAGGAGGGCAATACTATGGAAAAGAACTTAATGGAGGACAACTTAAGGGTAAATAACCTTATCATATGAAGTTATACAGAGAACAACTTTAAAAAAAGGAACTTGTGAAGGGCAACTCTGTCAAGGACGTCTTAAGGCCAACTAGATTCAGTAACGGGTAACACTTCGATGCGCAGCTTTACGATGCAGACCTTCTGAAGTCCAGTTTTCGAAGATGATATCAGTAGCTGCCAACTTTCTGCCCAACGACACAAGTGCAAGAAAAGAGAACAGATTGAGCAGCAATCACCAACACTAGAGCAGTCACCAGTCTAACTCTGGAGTACTTAAATCACCAACACTAGAGCAGTCACCAGTCTAACTCTGGAGTACTTAAATCACCAACACTAGAGCAGTCACCAGTCTAACTCTGGAGTACTTAAATCACCAACACTAGAGCAGTCGCCAGTCTAACTCTGGAGTACTTAAATCACCAACACTAGAGCAGTCACCAGTCTAACTCTGGAGTACTTAAATCGACTGGAAATCATTTCAAATGATTTATAAAGTCTAGCACAGTAAGACAAAATAATGAGAAAAAATGGACTGTGCAGAATTTATAAAAAAAAAAAAAAAATTGGATCGTTATTTACGAATCATGTTAAGTTTTTGCAACATAACGAGATTAAATAAGGGTGTCTTATTCCAGAACCTCCGGTCTTGTCCCAATCTCCGCTGCCATTAGGCATTAACATATAGCTAGTCAGCCAGATGAACCTCACCTTGCCATTACTGGTTTCAGTTCGAATCCCACAGTTTACGCATATTGCACTAGAAACACGTTGGGTTGCAACGAGAGCCGCCACAACGAATCTTTTCGTCTTTATTTACTACTCAACCTTAAAATGTTATCTAATATTAGTGCAACATTGTCTGGCTCTCTGCCAGTTCTTTTTAGCCACATGTACGAACTCGTGTGATTTAGACGCCTACAAAGCAAAAAATGGTAATATGCTGAGCTGATGTACATGAAAGTAATTATAATTCTCATAAAATGATTCTCTTGAATTGGAACGGTAAATAATATTTTGGGTGCAGCTTACTTGCCTGTCTCTCTGTGATTACGTTAAGGAAGTTGACACAGAACAACTTATCTCGATAAAACTGCCAATGATTTATGTATTTCCATGGGTGACATTATTAGGAAACCATCCTCTAGTTAAGCGGGAAAGCTGTGCTGGCAAATTGGGAAGTATGAAGAAGGAAAATAGCGAAGTGTGGGTGATTATACCACAAAACAATGCCATTCCGCCGTTCAGGGAGTGATGATGGCGAGGAAGGGTGTGGTGGCCAAGGAGGAGTGGTTGTCTTCTGGGAGAGAGTGGTAGCTAGAGAGTAACGGAATGGTAGTGGTGAGGGAGGCTGTGGTAGCTATGAATGAGAGGGTATTATGATGGCGATGGAAGATGTGGAAGCCTCCGCAGAACTGAGTAGACAAAGGCCCGAATTTGCTAGTATTATCCTATACATAAGAAGCTCTACCTTGGCTGCGACTACGGGACTTCGAGTACTTTGTCTTCAGCTTGACTGCGGTTTGTGTGGAGAACAAGTCTGCGGTCAGGCTAAACTAATGTGGTCTGGAACGACCCTTGACAGGTGTAAAGGAAGTAATTTGTGAGCATAATGTGATATGCCAGTGAGCTAGATTAACTAGGTTGTCACATTTCTTTTAACTCGACTTACTGGTCAATTTGGCAATCAAGTCAATAAATTTTCACTCGTTTCACTCCCTGCCAGCGGCTCAACCTTCACCGCTCCCCCTCTCCTTACTTTACACACGACCATGACCTATACATACACGTTCAGAGGCATGGAAGTGCTATAAGTCCAGATAACCTAGTCCTCCCTGCTCTTCACATCGCCTTCTGGTCGAGGTACAGACACTCACGTTGGACGATATCTTCATTGCTGCCTCTGCCTGCCTACCCGCCTGCCTACCCCTCCCCAGCATACCTCCTGCCCCAAGACGTACATAAGACATGTTGCGGTGGTGAAGAACAGGGAGCGGTGGGGGAATGTGTGCGGGTGGCTACCCGCCCACAGTAGGAGAGGAAGGGGTGTACGGAAGGGAGATTATTATGATACAAACCGTCGGATACATACACACACACATATATATATATATATATATATATATATATATATATATATATATATATATATATATATATATATATATATATAATGACTTTGATGGACGACATGGCTAACGTCTGATCCTACAAAGAATAAGAAATTTGCCATTTTTAGAGGATTTCCGCTGACGCAAGACAACAAAAGTAAATATTATAACTAACACTAATGTCATCGTCACCGAGTTTTACTAGCCATTACACAGGTGACAAGTGCATACGAGTGCTGCTGCTGCTGCTGCTCTCTCTCTCTCTCTCTCTCTCTCTCTCTCTCTCTCTCTCTCTCTGTGTACGTATCCCCGACCACAACGTTTGGACGCGAGGCACTTTTTTTTTTTTTTTTTCTTTGCTGCTGCTGCCCACAGTTTGTATGTGGCGACCAGCCACTCGAGAATTGGCCGTTATGATACCTCCTCCTTCCCTCGAGTTCTTATGCTTTCCACTCCTCTTCCTCCTCTTGTCTACCCTCCGTTTTAAACCTTTCTACCTCGAAGACTTCGCTTCCACAAGCGCCTGCGCCGACCTGATTAGTCTACTCTCTTTTCCTCTCACTTTATTTCTTGCGCCCAAGATAATGGCCTTTGACTAGAGCATGTCTTGCTGTGACGAGTGGATAATGAACCAGTTATATAATGGCTTGTGCCAGAGCACTCATTACCAGACGTTGGTAATTACATAATTTTTATATGATGACCCAAAATGCAATGATGCCTCGTTTCTTATGAGAAATTAAAGACAGAAATTTAGGTTTCAAAGCTAGATCTATAGACGATAAAACGAAAGGAATAAAAAATGGTCAACCTTTACAATGTGGAGGTCAGAGTCATTCGAAATGAGATGTTTACTACATCAAACTTAATCATAGACGAAGACTAATAAACAATCAGTAAGTCTTATGAACAAAGACTCAGATCCGAAATCATTTTCCATAAAATTTGAATAGTTGACAACATCGACCACAATATAGGAGGACATTTCTTCACATTAGCTAGAGATATAAAGAGCAGAAAAAGGGTGATGATGCAATAGGAACGCGAGTAATTTTCTCCATTTTCAGAATTTGGAAGATTGGAATACATTACCACGAGATGTCAGTGCAAAGACTATCAGTACCATCAAATCAAGGATAGATAAATACTTCAGAGATATACCAGTCAAGTACCTGCTACTAGAAAAGAAAAAAAAAATCAAAATTTGTTTCGAAAATCGGTTATTATTTGAGATCAGGTACGAGCCTCGTCTGCGATCATATTTGGGAACTTTTCCCGTACGCACTTTCCTATAAAACTTCCATGTCAGTATATGATCTCTTATTCATTTTTTCCAGCTGTTAAGCCAGAGGGAGTGGTGGCTAGAGGAAAAGTTGTATGCTTTATCATTTTTTTTTTCTACAATTACGATAATCTATCAGGACACTATCACTGTCCTCCAATAGATAACCTCGTCATAAACTCACATTTTTCGCCCCCTTTCCTTCCTGATGACAGTGCCATAAACCAATGCTGCTGCAAAACTGCTGTAAACTAATATAGCAGTGATATTGTATCTGATCACTACACCAGTGATTATCATAACACTACAGTGAGATTACTGTAAACATACCCTTCAATGACAGTTTCAGGTATGGGGATATAACGTGTGTGAGTGTGTGCGCGCGTCCATTTAACACGGGCGCACTGAACACAAATTCTTAAACGTGTTTGTCGAGTTTAACTCAAGAAATAACCCCTCAAACCAGAATTATAGGTCTTACACTGAGTCATAACTCTATAAACTATTATATGAAAGATCCTCTTAGGGTTCGGGGGGGGCCTTCTTAAACGTGCAGGAGGGTGCGAGGCATGCAAGAGACTGGGTAAATTAGAATGATGTAGAAATAAATTCAGATCCTCTTAATTTTCAAGTTGTGATCAAAGTTACGTTGCAGCTTAGATTACGACCCCCAACTGCAGACGGACGTACGACAATGGACAAGCGTCCACCATGCAACACAAAGGCAAACAAAACAAAATAAAGAAAACCTGCCACGCCACCCTGACACTATAACGTTAATGTGGTAACTTAACGATTGGTCAACAGCCGTAAGTCAAGGTTCCATGAAACAAGGGAAATAAAACGAACATTACTTGATACGGAAAACACTCAAGAGCATCATCAGCAAACATAAAGATATCGACGCTAAAAGCCAGGGATTCAAATGATGACATTCCAGACGCAGCAAATCAAAAATTATGCAAGATTTAAAGTGACCAGCGTAAACCAGGTGGTGTTTCCAAGGAGCGGAGGCAAAGAGAGAGAGAGAGAGAGAGAGAGAGGGGTCCACCATAATCCTGACCGACACGCGGCCCACCACAACATAACTAAGGTTACAGCCTTCCCATATTTTAACAAGCGGAGAACATACTGGAATTAGTTGATGAGCGGACCGCACGAGTCCCGATAGCCACAGACCACGGCTTTGGCTTCGTCTAGATTAAAACCGTGCGTGTCGTGGTCGTACTGAACACGAATCATGTATCAGGTTTCATCCTTCTCACTTTCTAATGAGTTCGAGACAAACTTGACTCAGACATGAGAAAACCAACGAGTTGAAGCCGATCGACTTTGGCTTCGGTCATCTCGGGTGTTGGAAAAAAGTGCGAAGAGACGTTAAACACTGTTGACGGCTAACACATGTTGAACGGTCACCCTCCTCCGTTTTTCTCCTACCTACTACGATACTCACCTGGATAACTCAAGATAAAGGCTGCCCGTGTTCGGAAACAGTGCCCTTGTCTTCAGCTACCACCTCAAATGACACTTGCCCTACGCATTCGGATGGCACCTTACCCAGTAATGCGAGGTGGCCACAGCTACCCATATATCAATTTACATTTCTCCTTACTTGCTAACTCCGCGTTCACAAGCCTCGTCATTATCTATTCACTAATGCGTTAGCCTTCCTGCTACCTCCTTACCCACTTAAAAGTCCCTTCCTACTTATGTATACCTTCGTGGGCTTTCTAATTACCATTTACCCATCTATAAACTTCCCCAAACTTACTTACCTACCCATGAGCCTCCCCCAAGCCTGCTTACCCTTCATAAGAATTGAGAGAAGTAAAAATATTTCCCTCGCTCAAAAATAAGACAAGAGGTAAAATTAAGATATCTAAATCAATTCACTTAAGAGGAGCGCTAATTCATAAATAATCAATTATAAGTTTTTATAATAATAGTAAATAATTTCAGCAACATACAATTTCTTTACATTAGACAGATATTGAGTGGTTAGAACCAACAGTATAATATGAAAATTAAAATCACACGTAGAATAGCATAAATAAACTATTTTAGTTATAGAATACGGACACATTACCCCTAGATACTGTCAACACGATGACTATCATGATCTTGAAATCACTGATAGACAAATACTTCAGAGATATCTATTAACAGTAAACATGCTTCTTTCAGGGGGGGGGGGGGGATTGAACATAAGAATTTTTGAAGATAATTTTTTTTTTGTTCTTTTTCAGATATGATCCTCGACCCAGGAGATGCCAGCTGCATCCATAGTATAAAACATCTCCCCTCCACATCTTCCGACAAAAGTTCCAGGGCAGTATATCCTCTCCATGCCATACAGTGGTTACCCTCGGCTTCGATCCTGCTGGCTGTTGGGCCGGAGGGAGAGGTGGGTGGGGAGGTGCATTCTGCTTCACTATCCTGTCTCTCCACCACAATTAAAATTATGACCTCAGGACGTTACTGCTATCCTCCAGCAGATCACCTCGTCATGGACCATCAGCTCTCCTGTCTTCTATCCTTCCTATGTACCTGCTTATCCATCCATAGGCTTTTCTCATACCTACTTCGTTATCTACATTTTTCCCTAATGTCTGACTGCCCATTCATTTATCTACCTCCTACCTGCTTACCCCATTCAAAGTCACTATTCTCCCCTTTTTACTATCCAAAAAAAAAAAAACCCACCTACAATCTGTTCTTACTCGTCTAGCCACAAACCTACAGCCGACCTGGTTACCCATTCAAACATCACCATCCTCTCCTTACTAATCTTAAAGTCTCCCCGTCTCTAATTGCCACACACACTTCCTCCTCGCTAGTCCGGTTTCCACTCTCACTGCTCACCCATCCATGCAACTCCCACCTTACCTGCTCAGCTCACCCGTCCGATAATATTTCCTCGGAGAGAAACCGCCTAAGCAATCATCCAGTCTTGCCCAGGACCGCTGCCCGAGTTGCCATCAGATATGGACGGTGAGGTGTTAAAAGATAAATGGAAGATGATCCTGTGAGTTTCTTCTCTTAATTTACGACCGCTGGAAAAAAAAAAAAAAATATTCAAGGGAATTCAACCTCCTTTAAAATATGCAGACTCAGTCGATCCGCTACGCAGGGCTTATATGTGTGTGCAACATGAAGTATCATGAAGCTTAGGTGTCAGGTTTTATGACCTTAAGGATATGTTCGTCAAGCACGGCGAGACACCAATCTTGTACGTGTTCATTCGATGTAAACTAGAAAGTTAAGATGGATCTATGGAAAATGTAACTATACTAAAACTAACTTTATCAAGTTTAATCGATAAATGTTTATCTTATATATATATATATATATATATATATATATATATATATATATATATATATATATATATATATATATATATATATATTATCCCTGGGGATAGGGGAGAAAGAATACTTCCCACGTACTCCCTGCTCGTCGTAGAAGGCGACTAAAAGAGAACGGAGCGGGGGTCTGGAAATCCTCCCCTCGTTTTTTTTTTTTTTAATTTTCCAAAAGAAGGGACAGAGAAGGGGGCCAGGTGAGGATATTCCCTCAAAGGTCCAGTCCTCTGTTCTTAACGCAACCTCGCTAATGTGGGAGATGGCGAATAGTATGAAAGAAAAAGATATATATACTATGCTAAGAATTATCCCTGGGGATAGGGGAGAAAGAATACTTCCCACGTATTCCCTGCGTGTCGTAGAAGGCGACTAAAAGGGGAGGGAGCGGGAGGCTGGAAATCCTCCCCTCTCGTTTTTTTTTTTTTTTTTAATTTTCCAAAAGAAGGGACAGAGAAGGGGGCCAGGTGAGGATATTCCCTCAAAGGTCCAGTCCTCTGTTCTTAACGCAACCTCGCTAATGTGGGAGATGGCGAATAGTATGAAAGAAAAAGATATATATACCATGCTAAGAATTATCCCTGGGGATAGGGGAGAAAGAATACTTCCCACGTATTCCCTGCGTGTCGTAGAAGGCGACTAAAAGGGGAGGGAGCGGGAGGCTGGAAATCCTCCCCTCTCGTTTTTTTTTTCTTTTTTTTAATTTTCCAAAAGAAGGGACAGAGAAGGGGGCCAGGTGAGGATATTCCCTCAAAGGTCCAGTCCTCTGTTCTTAACGCAACCTCGCTAATGTGGGAGATGGCGAATAGTATGAAAGAAAAAGATATATATACTATGCTAAGAATAATCGAGGCACTAAAGTCCTTCGGATTCTAAGTTTGAGATGAGTAATTCATCTCAAGTTACTATCAATTTACATTAGTAATGCCTATGATTCACAGAAATGTAATTGGTGGATTTAAAGTAATTGTCTTACTGAAGACCTAACGTACTTCCAAGGGGGACTACATTATTCTGAAAAATGACTACTGTAAATGTGTAGCTTTCGTCTTGGTCCAAAGGTAATCCTTTAAGCACCAGGGTACGACCTGAGCACGACGGCACGACCCTCAAATACGTCGGCACAACCCTCAAATACGTCGGCACGACCCTCAAATACGACGGTACGACCCTTGAGCACGGTGGTGTAAACCTGAAGCACAATTTTTGGATACAATATCCTGGCGTTTGACCTCCGTAGCGTAGCGGGTAGCGTTCCTGACCGTGACGCATTCACGAGACGCCCAGGGTCGAGCGCGTAGGTTCAAATCCTGGTTGCGGCAGTCGGTCTACAGTCAACCTAGCTGTTCATCTATCTCGAGGAGTTGGTCGATAAAATGGGTACCTGGCGTTAATGGGATGGCCTTGATTAGTAAAAAAAAAAAAAAAAAGAAAAAAAAGAAAAAAGGGGAGAGTCGAAGGCCATGTCATCATGCCTAAGGGTCGTATCAGTGTTTCCTCTGGTCGTACCATAGTATTCTAAGGTCGTGCTCAAATGTAATGTGGCGCTCACGAGGTTGCGATCAATACCAAATCAACATTCAATACAACAGTACGTCTCAGTTCAAGTCTTACTTTAAACTTAGACCTGAAACCAAACAAACGGTGATTCAGAGTTTCGATACAAGACAGAAGACAAAACTGAAGGCTGAAACTAATGTATCTGACACGCGTTGTGTTGTGATGTCACAGTGGCCCTTTCTAGCACTCTAGAAGGGGGAAGTAATTATGACGTCTTCTTTCGCATTGTGTGCCATTAGGAGTATCTTCCATGCACGCCACAAAGAGACAGACCTTCTTAAAAGCCTTTCCTATTTGACGCAACAATCAAGCCCCCCCCCCCCACCCCCTACGTCACCGTCACAACCAGAATAGATTAAAAGTCACAACACAAGACGGATGAGACCGCATCAGAAACCAAACCAAAGCCGTTGTCCACCGCAAAATAATTATAATTCATAATTCAAGAGCAAGGTTATTAGGTACAGTAGGGTTGAGGGTCATGTCAATTGGGAGGCAAGTTTGAATGGAGAAAAACTGGAGGAAGTAAAGTGTTTTAGATATCTGGGAGTGGATCTGGCAGCGGATGAACCAAGGAAGCGGAAGTGAATCATAGGGTGGGGGAGGGGGCGAAAATCCTGGGAGCCTTGAAGAATGTGTGGAAGTCGAGAACATTATCTCGGAAAGCAAAAATGGGTATGTTTGAAGGTATAGTGGTTCCAACAATGTTGTATGGTTGCGAGGCGTGGGCTATGGATAGAGTTGTGCGCAGGAGGATGGATGTGCTGGCAATGAGATGTTTGAGGACAATGTGTGGTGTGAGGTGGTTTGATCGAGTAAGTAACGTAAGGGTAAGAGAGATGTGTGGAAATAAAAAGAGCGTGGTTGAGAGAACAGAAGAGGGTGTTTTGAAATGGTTTGGGCACATGGAGAGAATGAGTGAGGAAAGATTGACCAAGAGGATATATGTGTCGGAGGTGGAGGGAACGAGAAGAAGTGGGAGACCAAATTGGAGGTGGAAAGATGGAGTGAAAAAGATTTTGTGTGATCGGGTCCTGAACATGCAGGAGGGTGAAAGGAGGACAAAGAATAGAGTGAATTGGATCGATGTGGTATACCGGGGTTGACGTGCTGTAAGTGGATTGAATCAGGGCATGTGAAGCGTCTGGGGTAAACCATGGAAAGCTGTGTAGGTATGTATATTTGCGTGTGTGGACGTATGTATATACATGTGTATGGGGGTGGGTTGGGCCATTTCTTTCGTTTGTTTCCTTGCGCTACCTCGCAAACGCGGGAGACAGCAACAAAAAAAAAAAAATTCAAATCAACATACAATAGCTAAAACTACAGCAGACATAAACTCTAATGCAGCTAAACCAACCATCGTCATGGCCACAACCACAGCAAATCTCAATGACAACCACGGGTGTCGTCACAAACAATCCATCACACCACGAACTACCACACACACACACACACACACACACACGCACAACCTCAGCAACAGCCATGAAACCACAACTCCAGCGAGCGCCACAATCACACTAACCCTAGCAACGTCACAACCCACGAGCCTGGCAACCGCCAGAAGCGCATCAACCCCACCAACCAGCAGCGACCACAGCCACCGCCGCACGGGGCCGCCACACTTGCCCGCCCCCTCGGGGTCAGCGCCTCCCTAGCCTACTTCCCACCCGACGCCAGGTAAACACACCCGCCATTCGTCCCGCCTCACAAACGCCTCTGCTCTTTGCAATACATTCCCTTGCTTCACTTTCCTCCCCTTCTTGCCTGACAGGACCTCTCTGTGAGAGCAAATTAAACCTTTTTGGTTTGTCTATGTTATTCTTGGCCATTACATCTATAGTGCTATTAAATTATACAACATATTTCCTAATTCTTGCCACTTTTCACGCCCCATCCTCTCTCTCAAAGGACCTTTCAGCCAATTAGATCATGGGGCTCAGCTCTTACTTCATTCAGCATTCCCTCCGTGGCCGGCCAGAAGGCACTGCACCATTCATCAAGGCTGAGAGGACTTTAAAGCCGCTTGTAGATTAGCGTCTCATCTCAGAATTTACCGTCCATGATTTACGTCCAAATGTCGACGTAACTTAAAACTGATGCACAGTCTGTGTAAGCTAATGCACACCATTACCTTCACCACACATTCAATCATCCTGTTCTTTAAAAGCAGGCGTATAAAATCAAAGTCCCATAAATTTCGCCTTTCAGCACACGGCGAGCGTCGCTCCGATATAAGTCTCTATTATAGCCTCACACATTTGCCACGCGTGACAACAAAGCTATCATAAATCTAAAATTTACGCTCTGTAATCTATTCGTTACAAATCCTTCAGAGCACACCTTACTGAGCCTTGCATCTGGTATATTACAATGTATTCCGTTGTGGTACTGGGAGTTCGAACGTGGAAAAGGAGTAGCGATGCAATCTCTCTCGACGTAAGTGATCTTACCATTCATTTGAACACCTGAAGAAGGTGCTCAAGATCTATTTGTTTCCCCGCTGTTGGCTGCAGCATGACAGCTTTAATGATAAAAGCGATTAGATATCAGCCTCAAGCCAGTTAGGTTGAAGATGTAACGGTCGTGTTAAGAGCGCAAAGTTTACACTGCGATAAAATATTTTCCGCTTGCCACACGGATGTGATTCGTAAGTTGAAACCAACACCAATCATACTACTAACAGGTGGAATATATATATATATATATATATATATATATATATATATATATATATATATATATATATATATATATATATATAAAAAAAAAAATATCCTATGAGTCCACGGGGAAAATGAAACACGAAAAGTTCCCAAGTGCACTTTCGTGTAATAATCACATCAGGGGAGACACGTCTCTTCGATGTATATCAACTGACTGTTATATCTCTCTTGTGTCTCCCCTGATGATGTGATTATTACACGAAAGTGCACTTGGGAACTTTTCGTGTTTCATTTTCCCCGTGGACTCATAGGAATATCTTGATCACGCGCAAACTTGTGATCCTTTCCAGTATATAAATATATATATATATATATATATATATATATATATATATATATATATATATATATATATATATATATATATATTGTAGGAAACTTCTTCCTTCACATACAGGTTCAGCGTCTGTGTTAGTGTAACTGATATCCTAGTGAAAGAGCAGTAGCAGAGGCGCTGGTTAGCAAGACGGGAAGGAAGGTTAAAACGCTGGCAAATCTGGGCAACGGTATTTGAATACCTCCTTCAAAATTTTTAATGTCGAGGTACGTATACTTCCTCATATATATACACATGCATAGAGAGAGGCAGATGCACTCAATGATACACAAAAACACTTGTATGTGCCGCTCAAGGTCGGCCATCGCAGAGAAAGAAGCACAGAGAACTAACAGAGGAGGTCCAGAGGAGGACAACGAAGGTGGTACAAAGATTGATGAGAGTCGTCGAGTTCCAGAGGCCATAAATTCTCCCCCATGGACGAACGTATGGGGGCGACATGTCCCCCCACGGATGAACGTATGGGGGCGACTGGTTCCCCATGGACGAATGTATGGGGGCAACTTAATCACAACTTTGATATTATCTAACGAGTATGATGACGTCAATAGTGAACAGTTCGTCGAAAGATGCAGAAAGAGAACAACCAGGACATAACATGACACAAAACAAGAAATTTGTCATACAAAAAAAGATGTAAAGTACATAAAACATCAAACACACACACACACACACACACACACACACACACACACACACACACACACACACACACAGTTTTTCTATGCCAGTAAGGACAGGCACTGTACCCATACAGATATATACAGATATAAACACAATCACTTACCTCTGGCTTAAAGGGAGGTGCTCCTAGAATACAGCACGCACCCCTCTCATTGGTTCTCTGCTGCCTGCAATAGGAAGAAGATACGACCAGTGAAATTCGGAGTATTGAGATAAAGGGATTTTTTTTTTCACTAAATGGTTTTGCTTGACCCCGATTGATCAAGTCCTGAAAGGGTAAATTTGGGGAAATCAATCTTCGAAAAATGAAATTGAGAGAATAAACGTATCCTGATGGGGACAGTAAGAATATAACCATCATATCAATGATAAATGATACTTAAACCTCACTTATTACGTATGATAAATGATATCCAAACATGCCTCTTATTACGTGAACATGATGCCCAAGATTAGGATTACCAACATTATCTGCAAATAAACCACAAAGAAAATTATAGATTGGCACATGTGACTCACACACATTCTATGAAGAAAAGGTCACCAGTTGGGCTAGACGTTGCTGGGCAGAGCGGGACATGTGACCAGTCCAGGAGCAGCTTGCTTCCAGAAATAGATAGATGGACCGGTTCCTTCTCCCTGGCTGGAGACTAGTGCCTGCCTGGGCGGTGGGAAGAGAGATCTAGATGAAGTGACGCCTGCTAGGTGCAAGACTGGATACACACACCATCTAAATACAGAGGAGGAAGACGGATGAGTATGATGGGGTAAGACAGGTTGATTAAAGATGGATGTACACCAGATGGTGATGGACAGAGGGTAAAGGACACAGGGAGAGATAAGGAAGGAGTAGCCCCACACAGGAAAGAAGATAGATGGTGGACCTTTAGGAGAGAAGGGGGACTGGGAAAAGGGAAGACAATTGATGAGGCGAGAGAGGAGAGATAGTATACAAGTGAACGTAATCAGAGGAGGTGGAAGACAGACACGACATGAGAGTCGTAATGAAGACAACACACACATTTTCTTTTTTTCGTACATATTCGCCATTTCCCGCATTTGCGAGGTTGCGCTGAGAACAGAGCACTGAGTCTTAGAGGGAATATCCTCCTCCTCCTCCCATTTTTGCTTTCCGAGATAATGTTCTCGACTTCCAAACATCCTTCAAGGTTCCCAGAACTTTCGCCCCCTCCCCCACCCTATGATTCACTTCTGCTTCCATGGTACCATCCGCTGCCAAATCCACTCCCAGATATCTAAAACACTTTACTTCCTCCAGTTTTTCTCCATTCAAACTTACCTCCCAATTGACTTGGCCCTCAACCCTACTGTACCTAATAACCTTGCTCTTATTCACATTTACTTTCAACTATGTGGCAGTTGAGAGAATAATTGGTGTACATAGGGTGTTCAGTGTTGTAAATGGAAATGAAGAGCTTTTAGATTTATGTGGTGAAAAAGGACTGATGATTGGGAATACCTGGTTTAAAAAGAGATGTATAGATAAGTATACGTATGTAAGTAGGAGAGATGGCCAGAGAGCGTTATTGGATTACTTGTTAATTGATAGGCGCGCGAAAGAGAACTTTGGATGTTAATGTGCTGAGAGGTGCAACTGGAAGGATGTCTGATCATTATCTTGTGGAGGCTAAAGAAGATTATTAGAGGTTTTCAGAAAAGTAGAGAGAATGTTCGGGTGAAGAGAGTGGTGAGAGTAAGTGAGCTTAGGAAAGACTTGTGTGAGGAAGTACCAAGGGAGACTGAGTACAGAATGGAAAAACGTGAAAACAAAGGACGTAAGGGGAGTGGGGAAGGAATGGGATGTATTTAGGGAAGCAGTGATGGCTTCCGCAAAAGATGCTTGTGGCATGAGAAGCGTGGGAGGTGGGCAGATTAGAAAGGGTAGTGAGCGATGGGATGAAGAAGTAAGATTATTAGTGAAAGAGAAGAGAGAGGCATTTGGACGATTTTTGCAGGGAAATAATGCAAATGACTGGGAGATGTATAAAAGAAAGAGGCAGGAGGTCAAGAGAAAGGTGCAAGAGGTGAAAAAGAGGGCAAATGAGAGTTGGGGTGAGAGAGTATCATTAAATTTTAGGGAGAATAAAAAGATGCTTTGGAAGGAGGTAAATAAAGTGCGTAAGACAAGGGAACAAATAGGAACATCAGAAGGGGGATAATGGTGAGGTGATAAGTAGTGGTGATGTGAGAAGATGGAGTGAGTATTTTGAAGGTTTGTTGAATGCGTTTGATGATAGAGTGGCAGATATAGGGTGTTTTGGTCGAGGTGGTGTGCAAAGTGAGAAGGTTGAGGAGAATGATTTGGTGAACAGAGAAGAGGTAGTAAAAGCTTTGCGGAAGATGAAAGCCGGCAAGGCAGCGGGTTTGGATGGTATTACAGTGGAATTTATCAAAAAAAGGGGGTGACTGTATTGTTGACTGGTTGGTAAGGTTATTTAATGTATGTATGACACATGGTGAGGTGCCTGAGGATTGGCGGAACGCATGCATAGTGCCATTGTACAAAGGCAAAGGGAATAAAAGTGAGTACACAAATTATAGAGGTTCAGGTTTGTTGAGTATTCCTGGGAAATTATATGGGAGGGTATTGATCGAGAGGGTGAAGGCATGTACAGAGCATCAGACTGGGGAAGAGCAGTGTGGTTTCAGAAGTGGTAGAGGATGTATGGATCAGGTGTTTGCTTTTAAGAAAATATGAGAAATACTTAGAAAAGCAAATGGATTTGTATGTAGCATTTATGGATCTGGAGAGGGCATATGATAGAGTTGATGGAGATGCTCTGTGGAAGGTATTAAGAATATATGGTGTGGGAGGCAAGTTGTTAGAAGCAGTGAAAAGTTTTTATCGGGGATGTAAGGCATGTGTACGTGTAGGAAGAGAGGAAAGTGATTGGTTCTCAGTGAATGTTTGTTTGCGGCAGGGGTGCGTAATGTCTCCATGGTTGTTTAATTTGTTTATGGATGGGGTTGTTAGGGAGGTGAATGCAAGAATTTTGGAAAGAGAAGCAAGTATGCAGTCTGTTGTGGATGAGAGAGCTTGGGAAGCGAGTGAGTTGTTGTTCGCTGATGATACAGCGCTGGTGGCTGATTCGGGTGAGAAACTGCAGAAGTTGGTGAGAGTTTGGTAAAGTGTGTGAAAGAAGAAAGTTAAGAGTAAATGTGAATAAGAGCAAGGTTATTAAGTACAGTAGGGTTGAGGGACAAGTCAATTGGGAGGTAGGTTTGAATGGAGAAAAACTGGAGGAAGTGAAGTGCTTTAGATATCTGGGAGTGGATTTGGCAGCGGATGGAACAGTGGAAGTGGAAGTGAATCATAGGGTGGGGGAGGGGGCGAAAGTTCAGGGAGCGTTGTAGAATGTGTGGAAGTCGAGAACGTTACCTTGGAAAGCAAAAATGGGTATGTTTGAAGGAATAGTGGTTCCAACAATGATATATGGTTGCGAGGCGTGGGCTATAGATAGAGTTGTGCAGAGGAGGGTGGATGTGCTGGAAATAAGATGTTTGAGGACAACATGTGGTGCGAGATGGTTTGATCGAGTAAGTAATGAAAGGGTAAGAGAGATGTGTGGTAACAAATTGAGTGTGATTGAGAGAGCAGAAGAGGGTGTTTTGAAATGGTTTGGTCACATGGAGAGAACGAGTGAGGAAAGATTGACAGAGAGGATATATGTGTCAGAGGTGGAGGGAACGAGGAGAAGTGGGAGACCAAATTGGAGGTGGAAAGATGGAGTGAAAAAGATTTTGAGTGATCGGGGCCTGAACATGCAGGAGTGTGAAAGGCGTGCAAGGAAGAGAGTGAACTGGAACGATGTGGTATACCGGGGTCGACGTGCTGTCAATGGATTGAACCAGGGCATGTGAAGCGTCTGGGGTAAACCATGGAAAGTTTTGTGGGGCCTGGATGTGGAAAGGGAGCTGTGGTTTCGGTGCATTATACATGACAGCTAGAGACTGAGTGTGAACGAATGTGGCCTTTGTTGTCTTTTCCTAGCGCTACCTCGCGCACATGCGGGGAGAGGGGGTTGTTATTTCATGTGTGGCGGGGTGGCGACGAGAATGAATAAGGGCAGACAGTATGAATTATATACATGTGTATATATGTATATTTATATGTGTGTGCGTATTATATATATATATATATATATATATATATATATATATATATATATATATATATATATATATGTTGAAATGTATAGGCATGTATATTTGCGTGTGGGAACGTGTATGTATATACATGTTTATGTGGGTGGGTTGGGCCATTCCTTCGTCTGCTTCCTTGAGCTACCTCGCTAACGCGAGAGACAGCGACAAAGTATAATAAATCATATATATATATATATATATATATATATATATATATATATATATATATATATATATATATATATATATATATATTATACACACACACATATATTCTCTGATTTCTCTTCTTTAACATCATGTCGAGACCAATTATTACCCCCACCCTCATAGAGCAAGTCTGGTATTACGTGCATATGATATGCATTGAGAGAGAGAGAGAGAGAGAGAGAGAGAGAGAGAGAGAGAGAGTGAGAGAGAGAGAGAGAGAGAGAGAGTGTGTGTGTGTGTGTGTGTGTGTCTCAAATTCAAGAATCCTATCATTAAAGACTCTCTCTCATTTTCAAACTATGATTTGCCTAACGATAGTATCTTCCGAAAAAGTACAGAAGAACACTGGGTGGATAACAACACCCACACATCTCGCCACAAGACGAATACTGAAGGTTTTACCGTTGGTTACGTCAGAAAGAAAATGAAGAAATATCGTTGAAGTTTATCTGACAGAAGAAAAAAAATAAGCATCTCCATGATTACATAATTAATCTTCCGTGACTCGTGTAATCATCAGGTGTTCACAATGGTTGGCATGTAATATAATTGCAACACACACACACACACACACACACACACACACTCGGACCTCCGTGGTGTAGTGGTTAGCGTTCCTGACCACCATGCATGCATGAGCCGCTTGGGGGTCAAAGACGCATAGGTTGGCATTCTAGATCTCAAAAGAACTGAAAGCATTCGAAAATCATTTTCAAAGGAAGATCAGTTTTCGAGAACCTAGACCGTTATTCTGCATACACAGCAACGTCAACAATGGAGGAACTGTACAGAAAAAAACATCACATTTAGGATCAAAGCTTTGTTGACCTCTTTCTTTCATCTTATTCCCCCTTAACCTTCCCTCGGTTACCGCAATCCCAGTCACTCACTCCCTCCCTCCCTCACCAACCAAGTAGGCTTCTGGGTGGCGCACACCTCTGCAAGCCTATCCCACTCATCACCACCCAGTAAAACCCTCCAACAAACGTTTCCTCACAAAGTCTCTTTTACCTGCCCGAACCAGTTCCTCGAGTGAATTAAGACGTACAGGGTTTCATCTATCCCCACCTGAACCTGCGCCTCCAGGACTCGTTATCAGCCACAGCGGGAAGCCACGAAGAGCGAGGCTTGAAGACATTATCTCTTTCCATTATAAGTCTGTCTCTCGATGTAAAAAATCCAGTTACTTTAATGTCTAATATTTGGCTCGTAGATGAGAATATGATTTGTCTAAAATTTACCCAGGGAAGAGGAAGGTTTCAGCAAAGTTTCCAACGTTGTCTTGAAGGGAATTTATTGAAAGACACGAGCTACGGAACTCGTCTGCAATGATAAGGGTGTGCGAATGATGAAGACCCTATCAGCCTATTATCATCTATGAGAGAGTGAGCACCAGAAAGTTCTTAACGTAAGTATGTATGTTAAACAGGAATGTTGGAATAGGTATTTTTGCCTTTATCACCACTTACTCCCGCAACTTCATGCCGCCAACAGAATGGAAGGGAACTATGGATCGGGAGGGAGGTTAGGCGACGGAACCCCAAGCACAGAGGCAGAGTGAAGATCAGAAAGGCATTGAACTTTCACATTTGCTTCATGACGTGATGGGAACAGCAGAACATGATCAGTCTATTTACGTAAGACTTTATTCTTAGTTTCCTCTCTCTCTCTCTCTCTCTCTCTCTCTCTCTCTCTCTCTCTCTCTCTTGTGACCTCGAACGATCTCAGAAAGGAGGAGTCTCCAGCTTTATGAGCGAGAAACCCCCCCCCCCCTTTAAGCATGACGGTGACGTCCTTTGCGTTAGGGGACAAAGAGAATCAAAAGCCTTCTACTTTATGAACTTCCCTGCGGCAAACATCTCTCTTCAATCATCCCGTTCCGTACATCCCTCTGGTCTATGGCTGTTGAATCTGCAATCGTTCCAGCAGGCATTGTGTGTGTGTGTGTGTGTGTGTGTGTGTGTGTGTGTGTGTGTGTGTGTGTATCAGCAGCTGAACTAGCGGTCTTTGCCAGACTACTACATCCCATAGTTTCTGTGTAAAAACCAGTCAAACGAGGATTAACCGTTATGATGCCTCTCTCTCTCTCTCTCTCTCTCTCTCTCTCTCTCTCTCTCTCTCTCTCTCTCAAAATACGAGGTTGTGGAACACCATTTATAATACGAGGCTGTGGAACATCACTCAAAGACTTTAGAAGCTCAAGTCAATTTCAATATAATTTCTCCCATATTTTCCACTATTCCTCTCATCTGAGGTGAACTCAGTTCGGTTGTACTTTTGCACAGGCTGTGTCGACTAGAATTAAAAGTAAAAAAAAAAAAAAGGAAACTTATCCAAGATCTTACCATCAATAAAACGTAACTACAAGATCTTACCATCAATAAAACGTAACTACAAGATCTTGCCATCAATAAAACGTAACTACAAGATCTTAACATCAATAAAACGTAATACAAAATCTTACCATCAATAAAACGAAACTACAAGGTCTTACCATCAATAAAACGTAACTACAAGATCTTGCCATCAACAGGGTATAATTTTCAATTACACTTTCTCGAAGAAAATGGATTGAAGGATCATATCAGGGTGAGATATTACGCTACAGAAGGTGAGGTTCCCCAGACAGTAGAATTACCATATATTAGTGTTCACGTGAGCTAATCATGGCGAGTAACCTTCCCTTACATAGAATATTCCTTGTTGGAAACTGGTCCAAAAGAGAAAAGTCACGGGCAATTATACTGTGCCCAAAAGGTAGCTTGAATCTGCTCAAAACTCTTCGACCTAAAACATTTCAGAGGAGAAAAGGTACGAAATCTTTTCAAAAAACGTACAACATCTATGGCCTCATTCGACGTACACGATGTCTTAATTCATATGGCCAGCACACCTGCATCACTGTTGATCGGGCCAAAGTGTGTAGATGAGGCGAAATGGTACGCTATAGCAAGACTTCAATGTGGCCTAATCACTACTCACCAGCGCCTGAGATGAGGTTGTTCTTATACTATATAGGGAAAGGGCCAGGAGCCAGTTGCTGGATTATTATATAGGGAAGTGGACCGACTTACCTGCTGGTTCGAGGGTGGAAGGGGATTGGATCATCTGCCGGCTCGAGATTGCAAGGGGACTGGATCAGTTACAAGCATGGGTTATACTATAGGGAAGGGGATTGGCTCAGCTACCGGCTCTGAGATTGGAAGAGGTTTGGGTCAGTTGCCGTGTTGGATTATCGGGAATGGGACAGAGTCAGCTACCGGCTCGAGACTGGATGGAGATTGGGATCAGCTACTGGCTTTTTATAATGTAAGGAGAGGAACTGAATCAGCCACCAGCTCGAGGTTGGAAACGGATTTGATTAGTTGCCGGCTTGAGCTGACGCTGTATCGTCGTTGTAAAACTTCGCTGAAGAACTGCTCACTCCAAAGGAGTTCGTCCTTTCCCTGCTACAAACAAAGCTCAAGGGGAAGGAGGAAGAATGGTTCGAGAATGGACTAGGAGTAAAGTCTCGAGTTTAGTGTGAGGGCGAGAGCAAGGGAAAGGGATAGGGCTTCTGCTGAAGGAGGAAGTGTGTGGAAGTGTGAAGGAATGTAAGGAAGCGATCCCCAGACTTCTGGGTTTAAAAGAAAAAATGACGGTGGACAACGAGAGGTGGGTGACTGACGGTGCTTATGCACCTGACAACGAGACGAATGAGGAAAAGAGGCTAGTGTTTTGGGAAGAACCGAGTGAGTGCATCGGCAGTTTGGATGCGAGAGACAGAGTAATAAATGATGGAAGATCTAAATGCAAGAATAGGTAGTGTGGCAACTGATATAGGGGCACAGGGTATCCAGCCTGTGAATGATGATCTTGAACACCTTGTCGAGTTGTGTGCCGTAAAAGGGGGTGCTGGCAATGGAGTGAGCCAGGGAAAAGTCTACGGGGATTGGCTGTGGTTAAGGTGATCTGGTGTCGGTGCATTATACATGACAGGTAGACCGTGGATGTGAATGAACGAGGCCGTTCTTCGTCTGTTCATGGCCCTACCTCTAACGTAGGAAACGACAAATGTGGTATATATATATATATATATATATATATATATATATATATATATATATATATATATATATATATATATATATATATTATTGTATAATAGAATATATATCAAATAATTCCAAACTTATGGCCAAAACTTATATTCATCCAGTAATCAAATACAAAAAAATATTAATCAAACATCATAAACTAGCGTTCGCTCACTAGTCCCCCGCCTCAAGCTTAACCTCTGTATAATACTTACGTAACAGCTCAGCACCAGGTCTGGCGCGCTCCTCCAAAACACAGCCTTCAGCCACTCAAAAAAAAATTACGTGGTCGCTTGTCATGAACATCTAATCTTGTATATCTCCGAAAGAATGGAGGTCAAGGGATATGTATGTCGTGTGTGTGTGTGTGTGTGTGTGTGTGTGTGTGTGTGTGTGTGTGTGTGTGTGTGTGTGTGTGGGTGGGTGTGTGTGTCGTCTGAGAATTATCTTGAGCACCAGGAGAAAGTATTCTCGGAATCTCGACTGATGAAGACTGGAACCTGACGTTGCCGACCCAAACGACCCTGACAGCTCGAAGCCCAAATGAAACGAAGCAGAATACTACAGTCCAGTGGCTACCCACAGGCCCCGCAGCCTCTCGCATCCTCCCGAGGTGGTATTTCACAGATTCAACTGCACAATGTGGTGTTGAAACCCTAGTTTGCCTGTGAGGAGCAGTAGCAGCAGCATCCTCCTCCTCCTCCTCCTCTCCAGACAGAGGATCGGAACCCCTTCCAACGTCCCTCGGGGTGGATAATGTATACAAACCATTTCCTTCGGGGGAGGAGGGACTTACGAGGACGTGTCCAGGAGTGGCCATACCCGGATCTTAACCCTTGAGACAGTCTGGGTTGTGAGGAGGATCTCTCCTTCGTCATCGACTATCGTGATGGTGAACTGCGCCACCAGGGTAGCTGGAGTGAGGGTTTGTGCCTTGAAGGTGATGACCAGGTAGCAAGGTTGGCTATAGCACTGATCTAGGCATTACTCTCATCACTATTCTTCCAGTTCTCGTTCCCTGTCACCCTACTGAACATAGTCGTCAACTCTACCCGTATAAGGTTTGGAATCTGTATCTTTTGTAAGCCCTTAAGTTAGACGGTGCGATTCTTTGGAGGTGATGGATTGACCTTTGACCTGGTCCTTATGAGGGTCAAGTCATATACCCAAGGGTTTAGTTACAGTGTGACTAAACCTTGACATTTTGATCCACCCTTCGCGTTAGCTGTTGGTGTTACAACCCTCGCAACAACATTTTGAGCGTTACTGTCATATCATTGAAGCTTGGTCGATTATTCTAAGGTCGACCAGTTGCACTTTCAACCTCATCCAAACGTTGCAACACTTTAAGTGCCATTAGTTCACTTGACAATGACATTAGATAAGTCAGTCTGAGAAGAAAATCACTAATGTTAATTCTTAACTTTTTTTCTTTCTTTTTACATAGAGCCTCCTCTTCTGAGAATCCTGTTTCAGGACGAACGATAACTTTTTCCCCATCCACACTTTCCTATAAAATTCCCATGATAGTACTCACGGCGTAATACATGGCAGGACTTCTGTGGCATAATACTCCTGCCATTTGTTGTGCCCGAGGGAGAAGTGGGAGGAGGAGGAGGTATGTACATTCCCTTTCACTGTCTTAAGAACTCTGGATACTACTACTACTGTCCTCCAGTAGACATCCTCGACTTAGATCAGGAGGTCTTCTGTGATCTGTCCTTCCCATGGTACTCCCATGTCCAAGGCTGTATTACTCGTGCAACATAGTACATGCCTTCCCTTGGCTTCCACCAGAAGCAAGCAGTATAAACTCCACCTTCCCTTGATCTATGGAGTCATCCACACCTTTCATCACTTGCAATATATATATATATATATATATATATATATATATATATATATATATATATATATATATATATATATATATTCCTATGAGTCCACGGGGAAAATGAAATATCTTGATCACGCGCAAAATTGTGATCCTTTCCAATATATATATATATATATATATATATATATATATAGGATTATGTCACAACTTCATTTATTAACATCACTGCTTCAATCTGGTTGTATGTGGCTATGTCATGAAGATTTTTGATGACATACAACATTCTTTTTCCCCCCGGATTACGTACTTTTCCTGGGACACACACACACACACACACACACACACACACACCTAAACATCTTAATATGTCAAGAAGTTGAACACCAAAAGGAACCAAAAAGCATGTGTGTCTCACATACTCCCCCCTAATGTTAATATTCTGCACATTTTGATTTTATCAAAAACATGCACAGTTGCTTGTCATGCATCGTCTGTGCTAGGCTCGACTTTAAAGATGTGATCACCGTGTAAGCTGGTTTGCAAGGCATGATGACACGCTTGTAGGCTAGGGAGAAGCGAGAGGACCAAGATCTTCCTTCTCATAAGCATGCGTGACGGAAAAAGACACGCTCTCTCAGGGTCATGGAAATAATCAGGGAGGGATGCTTGCATTTTCTCCTCCAGCGCTTCCATCCTAAAATCGTCTCACGTTTATGAAGTGTTTTTCAATACCAGTCTTTGTTATTAGGGAGCGATGCTTGCATTTTCTCCTCCAGCGCTTCCATCCTAAAATCGTCTCACGTTTATGAAGTGTTTGTCAATACCAGTCTTTGTTATTAGGGAGCGATGCTAGCATTTTCTCCTCCAGCGCTTCCATCCTTAAATCGTCTCACGTTTATGAAGTGCTTTTCAATACCAGTCTTTGTTATTTTCATACAAGATCACGTCAGTCACCAGTGAGGGAAAATCCTTCCCCGGCTGACCACCCGGTTGTCAAACCGCACCCTTGCCTTACCCAGCTGACCACCCGCTGTTCAGACTGCAGGTATGTACTCTCTCAGGCTCCAGCCAGCTACTGCTGTCCAGTGGTGACAACGACATATCATCGGCATAAATTGCTGATCTTTGAGAACTAATGGTAGACAATGAAAAGGAAGTGATAGACAGTGAGTTTGTTGATATATCTTAACATGTTAGGTCTGTTTAGTACAGAAATAACCAAATGTGAAAATCGGGCATATATTTAGCTGGAGTTTTCTGTCTTCGCCGAGACTGTTGTGCTTGCATGATCGCATAACGCCCCTTGGGTATGGAGGTGATGTCAACAAATATTCTTAGCCTACTGTTCATTTTACACCGCCATATACAGTATGAACGGATCTTCGGCATGGACTTTAGTGATGTTTAAGAAGATTAATCTCGTGCACCATAACTCAATACCTTCTATGATTAAGTCCCTTAAAAAAGAGCCATCTTGTGGGTTAGTAAGTAGAGAACTGTAGGTCAGTGCAAATCAGCGCACGAGACGTTTTATTATTCAGCTCTACATAAAACTGAGGCGGTTCGAACTGAGGCCCTAATTAAAGCCATCTAATTGACGATATATATATATATATATATATATATATATATATATATATATATATATATATATATATATATATATTATCCTTGGGAATAGGGGAGAAAGAATACTTCCCACGTATTCGGCGTGTCGTAAAAGGCGACTAAAAGGGGAGGGAGCGGGGGGACTAGAAATCCTCCCTCCCGTTTTTTTTATTTTCAAAAAGAAGGAACAGAGAAGGGGGCCAAGTGAGGATATTTCCTCTAAGGCTCAGTCCTCTGTTCTTAACGCTACCTCGCTAACGCGGGAAATGGGGATTATATGTACATATATATCCTAGCCTGAGCCAGGTATCTATTTCATCGACCAACCCGTAAGATTATATGAACAGCTGTGTTGACCGTGGATTAACTGCCACAACCAGGATTCGAACCTAGACACTCACTCCTGGGCGGCCAGTGAACGCTTCATGGTCAGGAACGCCAACAACTTTTTTCCGTCATCATTTTTTTGTTCATAAGAGTATTATAATTCTTCCATGGTGATAATGTGTCGTATTATATACCAAAGTAATAAATATGAGCTACGTAGTAAGAAAAATAATGAAGATATCATTACATTAGATAAAAAAAAATGAATTATAGAAGTGGTACACTCAAGACGATATAATAATTCAGACATGGAGTCCCAACCCTCCAATAATTTAAGAGTCGGATGTACCGATGTTTCTGGGTTGTGATCCCAACGCGAATTTGCTTAGTAAAGTGCTTGACGAAGTCTCGCAGAGTTTCGAAAGAACGTCACACGTTCATGCATGCGAGGGCTGGGGTATGCGTGTGTGGGGGGGAGTGACCTCCTCCCAGATTATAATTATTTCAGAGATGGTAACAAGCGCATACGCACCAGCCTAAAACGACTGTCACAAGACTATGGGGGAAAATACATGTTACCGTCATCACTCCAGTGTATATCTTGTGTATGGTTATGATGGCGTCTGATTATTGAATTTTGTCAGAAGACGTCTTGTTTCTCTTTCGGCTTTACCTTTAACACGGTTGATGCCAGAAACCGACCATTTAGTCCTGCTTTTTCACTCCTGTGTCTGGTATGGTTTATCTTACTTAGGCTTTAAGAAGTTCTTTCTTTTACCAAGAACCCTTTCAATAGAGATACTGGCTGTATAATACGTAAATCCATCTGTTCTTCAATACTTCAGTTGAATTAAGTTTCCCCATGTTAAATCGTGTGATATTTCACTCTGGTGGCAGACTGCTTGGAGAAGACTAAGAAAAATGTACCAGAGCTGAGAACAACAACAGTCCGAAATATGCTCTCCGAAAACACTCTTTTTGCAACAAAATAGATGAAAAAAATGAAAACAAGAGAATTGAATCGAACTGTCTCAGTATAAGATCCGCGAGCTAGGAGAACACACACACACACACACACACACATACAAAGTATCGACCTAAAATCCCTGGGAATACGAACAAAGCTTCATAAAGAGCAAAGCCTTACGGGTTCGGACTGAACTAAATTTAACCTAGTTCCGTAAAGGCTAATGAAAAAGAAATACTTTATGGGTCAGGACCGAACTAAAGCCTAGTGAAGAAGAAATACTTGACGGGTTCGAACTGAACTAAAGCCTAGTCTCGTAGAGCCTAGTGAAGAAGAAATACTTTAGGGGTTCGAACCGAACTAAAGCCTAATCAAATCCTAGTCAATGAAACGATTATAAAACCTAGCTACACCCGCCACCACTCTGCCTGCATAGGTTGCCATCTCCTGGATTAAAACTGGGCCTTAGAGGTTTACATGAAGCAAGATGTTACATATCGACCAGTGAATAGATCAAAAGTGTCAGTTTCCTGACGTCAAGGCGAACACTTTCAAGAGCTTTATTTTACAAATCAATACATTTAACAAGGCGTATAATCGCTCCTCCCCCCTTTTTTTTCAGGTCGTTGATTTAAGATCCAAAACCGGTCGGTCAAATGGCAGTTCTCATCGCTACATGTCCATTTGAACACTGCAAATCAGTTCGGTTTCTTACGTCAGATTCCTCCCAAATTCATCGTTTTTATCTTTTCATTTGAACAATTCAAGTCAAGCATTGGATTAATCATGTGATCATGATTATGAAAATAGTCGAGAGAATGCACAACTCTCCAACTGGTCATGAGAAGCGTTCTAGTGAATTATGAAAAGACTTCAGCGAGGCAGGTAACAGGTTGAAAAAAAAATATATATATATGATTTCATTACAGCTATCCGAACAGGTGTTGACAGACTGATGAAAAGGTCTCGAGTGATGAAGCAGGTGCTGATAGCTGATGAAGCAGGTTCTTCAGTTACGTGAAGTGTATGTCTTGATGTGAAGCAGATGTTGAACAATGGAAAAGCAGGTTTGACAGGTGTTGATTCATGGTGGAGCAGGTGTGACAAGTGTTGATTAATGGCAGTACAGGTGCTGACAGCTGGTTCAAGCAGGTCTTGATGAATAGTTGTGGCACTTGTTTTTGCAATGGTGGAGTAGGCGTTAATCGCAGACGACGCAAGTTTTAGTGACTGATGCAGAAGGTGTTGATAACTGATGTGGCAAGTGTAGATAACTGAAGTATGTGTGGCGGTTAATGACTGGTAAAAAAAAGGTGTCAATGAAAGGTGAAGCAGGTGTTGACAGGCAAAGGTGCTGATGACAGTTATTACAAGTGATGATGACTGGAAGAATGTGTTGATAAACGGTGAAGATTTTCATGATAGGTAAAACAGGTGTGGATAAATTATGAAGCAAGATCACCAGGTGCTGATGACTGGAAATGCGGGTATTGAGAACTGAAGTTGAGCCTGGCAAATGCTAGTGAAGCAAGATATTGAGGATTGGTGAGGCAGGTGCTGCTGACTGACGAGGCAAGTGACAGGTGTTGATGACTGACGAGGCAAGTGACATGTGCTGACTGGTGAGGCAAGTGACAGGTGCTGACTGGTGAGGCAAGTGACAGGTGCTGACTGGTGAGGCTTGTGACATGTGCTGATGACTGGTGAGGCAAGTATTGATGACTGATGAGGCAAGTAATAGGTGTTGACTGGTGAGGCCACTCGTCTGTCATCGGAGGGACGTGGTTGGTAAGCGTCTGTGTGGCTTGGGGTACCCCGCCCTCCCTGATCGAGTGTGGTCCTCACTGACCCAGTCTGGGATCTCCTGCCACCTGTGGCTGGTCAAACTGACCCAAGACTGGCTCCATGGCTGATGACGTGTGGTCGGTCTTGATTTGTCTTTTCATGCATAGTCGCCATTTCCCGCGTTAGCGAGGTAGCATCAGGAACAGATGACTGAACCTAAGAGGGAGGGAAAAAATATCTTCACCTGGCCTCTTTCTCTGTTCCTTCTATTGGAGAGTTGAACAGGAGGGGAGGATTTACAGCCTCCCAGCTCCCATCCCTATTCGTCACCTTCTACGACACCCAGGGAAATACATGGGCAATAATCTCTCCCCCCTATCCCCAAGGATAGGGCTTGATGAGCAGCTACTTTTCCTTTTATCCCTGACGGCTCTAAATATGACTAGAATCATCAAATACAAATGCCAGTCATACAACTCTGTAATCTAGCATAACACCCCAAACTCGTTCCGGTTCGGGGGTGTTGAAAAATCTGCTTACGGAAGATATCAACCGAGTTTGGCACATCATCTGTTCCGAGACGCATTTGCATGGGGGGTCACTTGCTTCAAACCACCCGAACGAGTTTCAGAGTGAGGGAGGGAAGGAAGGGAGAGGGTTTAATTGCGCATAATTAATGATTACCGACATTCATATATGGTCTCCGTGATTATCATGATGCCTGGGGAGCTAATGATGTGGATATAGTAGAGTGTGGCCAAGTTCTGCAGATTCTGGACGAGTTCGTCTGTGGCCTGAAAATGTAGTGTACAAAATCTTGGTGATTTGAAGACGACGGTACGGCACTTGAGGACGACGGCACGACCCGTGAGCACGACGGTACGACCCTTGAGCACGTCGGTAAGACCCCTCGAGCAAGACGGTACGACCCTTGAGCACGTCGGTATGACCCCTCGAGCAAGACGGTACGAGCCTTTGAGCATGACGCTACGACCTTTGGGTAGGATGTCCTGGCCTTTTATCTGACCTTTAACAGCCAAGTCAAAAGGCCAGACCATATGAAACCTCAAATCTAACCTTAAATCTTACCTTAAATTCAAACCTTAAATCCAACCTCAAACCCAGCTTTTCCTCTAACTTGAAATGCAATGCAACATGAGTGGTTAGTGAATGAAGTGTAGGACATTAGATAACATTACCCTTAAAATATATATATATATGGTGTGGGAGGCAAGTTGTTAGAAGCAGTGAAAAGTTTTTATCGAGGATGTAAGGCATGTGTACGTCTAGGAAGAGAGGAAAGTGATTGGATCTCAGTGAATGTAGGTTTGCGGCAGGGGTGTGTGATGTCGCCATGGTTGTTTAATTTGTTTATGGATGGGGTTGTTAGGGAGGTGAATGCAAGAGTTTTGGAAAGAGGGGCAAGTATGAAGTCTGTTGGGGATAAGAGAGCTTGGGAAGTGAGTCAGTTGTTGTTCGCTGATGATACAGCGCTGGTGGCCGATTCATGTGAGAAACTGCAGAAGCTGGTGACTGAGTTTGGTAAAGTGTGTGAAAGAAGAAAGTTAAGAGTAAATGTGAATAAGAGCAAGGTAATTAGGTACAGCAGGGTTGAGGGTCAAGTCCATTGGGAGGTAAGTTTGAATGGAGAAAAACTGGAGGAAGTAAAGTGTTTTAGATATCTGGGAGTGGATCTGGCAGCGGATGGAACCATGGAAGCGGAAATGGATCATAGGGTGGGGGAGGGGGCGAAAATCCTGGGAGCCTTGAAGAATGTGTGGAAGTCGAGAACATTATCTCGGAAAGCAAAAATGGCTATGTTTAAAGGAATAGTGGTTCCAACAATGTTGTATGGTTGCGAGGCGTGGGCTATGGATAGAGTTGTGCGCAGGAGGATGGATGTGCTGGAAATGAGATGTTTGAGGACAATGTGTGGTGTGAGGTGGTTTGATCGAGTAAGCAACGTAAGGGTAAGAGAGATGTGTGGAAATAAAAAGAGCGTGGTTGAGAGAGCAGAAGAGGGTGTTTTGAAATGGTTTGGGCACATGGAGAGAGTGAGTGAGGAAAGATTGACCAAGAGGATATATGTGTCGGAGGTGGAGGGAACGAGGAGAAGTGGGAGACCAAATTGGAGGTGGAAAGATGGAGTGAAAAAGATTTTGAGTGACAGGGGCCTGAACATGCAGGAGGGTGAAAGGAGGGCAAGGAATAGAGTGAATTGGATCGATGTGGTATACCGGGGTTGACGTGCTGTCAGTGGATTGAATCAGGGCATGTGAAGCGTCTGGTGTAAATCATGGAAAGCTGTGTAGGTATGTATATTTGCGTGCGTGGACGTATGTATATACATGTGTATGGGGGTGGGTTGGGCCATTTCTTTCGTCTGTTTCCTTGCGCTACCTCGCAAATGCGGGAGACAGCGACAAAGCAAAAAAAAAAAAAAAAAAAAAAAAATATATATATATATATATATATATATATATATATATATATATAGATAGATAGATAGATAGATAAGCAAGACTTTTTTTTCTTAAGTTCTGTTAAAGACCAATGCACACTTGGTATTCCCTTTTTTTCTTGTTCTTTCCCCATTTTCTTCAATGTAGTCTTCAGAGGCACCGAAAGAAATTATAAATTCGATTTCCAGCATCAGTTTCCAACGTTTGTTCATGAAAGTGTGAGACGTTTCGAATCAAATTTCTCATCATCTGCCGAAGAACTAGACCATAAAATGAGGACTAAACATACTCACTGTCAGACAGAGAACAAAGGGCTACATTGAGGCAAGACGCTAAACAAACAACGAGTTGCCATCACAGATAATCAGGATGGACCGATTTCGTAGACTGTATGTCGTGCGTGTTCCTTGAGGGAGAGGAGGCCATGCCATGTTCCTCTGCCCAACACACACACACACACACACACACACACACACACATTAGACGTGTCCGGCAAATGTTGATTAACAATGGATATTCAAATACTGATTTTGATACCGCTATGAACAACATGCCAGAGCCATATCTCGTGGCAAACAGACATCCCCAACGTGACAGCATTAAAGTTTTACGACAGGAACACATTTACAACAACATACTGCAAGGACGAGAAGGTCGTGCGAGAAAATGTGGCCACCTATTGCAAGGCGAATGATGAAGACAAGGATATCAGTCTGATAATATTACTACAATAATCCAATAACATGTTCGCTCGTATGGCAGGTCGCTCTGGAAGTTTTGCATCATACGGATGTGGTCTATGGAGTACCAACGCAATACTGGGGACTGTCAGCCCCACCAAATATACTACGATGGACATACAACCTGCCCCCTCCTCCCTGCCTGAGCCGCCTCCTCTGGTCCCACCGCCTCCTCTCGTCCCACTTGCAAGAAGGTGGAATCAAACACCATCATCATCAACAAAAGCATGGAACGAGACTAACGAGGGAGATTACAGCCAATGGCACCAAAATCATTACTAGTTGCAGTGATCGGAGGAGACAGACATACAGACATTAGAAGCCATTCACACCAGAGAGAAAGAGCCTGTCATCAACACCCAGACATGACCACCGCCATCCAGCTCTTTGATGGCCCCGCCAATAGGAGGTCGACCTAACGCTGTTTTAGAAGGGGAAGACACGTCACTGAACCGCCACAAGCTACCGAGTCCGCCATTTAAGGATGGGGAACCTGTCAATGACCCATCCGATACTGGATTATGAAGGTTAAGGAGAATTAGACAAGTCTGACCTGAATGTCACATCCACACAATAACAATGGACTAGTTATCATAATCCTATCTCGTTTTAGGACTGATCCTCTGTGTTTCCTCTGCTATGTTTTTCTATATTTTTGTATCCACATTTTGTATTTAGGTTGCAGCTCATGATATCCGTCATGACTTTGTGAATCTGTATCACTGTATTACTTTTGACGTTCTATGTCCTGTGTGGTCTTCCGAATTCGTTTCTTATATACAAGTTTGCGCTTTACATACCCAAGTCTTGCGACGTTGCTTTTCTCATATTTTTTTTTTTGTAGATTCCTGATGATGCCTCTGTGAAGGTGAAGCTTGACAGAAATGAAATGGATAATTTTGGACAACTGGTGTTTGAGCGGCCATATAATGGAAGAACAGTATTGAGAAAATTAGAAAACAAAAGATTAACTAAGAAATATGCTGTCGTAATATATATATATATATATATATATATTTTTTTTTTTTTTTTTCATACTATTCGCCATTTCCCGCGATAGCGAGGTAGCGTTAAGAACAGAGGACTGGGCCTTTGAGGGAATATCCTCACCTGGCCCCCTTCTCTGTTCCTTCTTTTGGAAAATTAAAAAAAAACGAGAGGGGAGGATTTCCAGCCCCCCGCTCCCTTCCCTTTTAGTCGCCTTCTACGACACGCAGGGAATACGTGGGAAGTATTCTTTCTCCCCTATCCCCATATATATATATATATATATATATATATATATATATATATATATATATATATATATATATTTCATACATATTCCCCATTTCCCGTGTTAGCTAGGTAGCGTAAGAACAGAGGACAGAGCTTTAGAAGGAAAAATCCTCACTTGGCTCCCTTCTCTGTTCCTTCTTTTGGAACTGACAAGTGTATAAACACCACGAGTCGGCTTCGAAATCTGGGCAGGGCGTCCCACTACCTCGGCGACACGGTCGAATGACACACACACACACACTAGACTTCAAGTGTTTTACGTGTGTCCCAACCTCATGTCGGTGGAGATATGTCGATGGTCAGACAAACGTATTGTCACACTATCGGAGCCGCGTGAGATTAAAGTCCATGCTATCCCCACCGAGATGTGGTTGGGACACACGTAAAATCACTAGAAGTCATGGTGTGTGTGTATCTTAACCTTCGTGTGGTCGAGGGAGCCGGATGCCCATCCCAGTCTCTAATGAAAAAGATACTAGCTTTGATTTTACGTATGCCGTCTGATTAACTTTTATTCTATACTTGATAATGTCGAATTTACCTATCTACGTTTGTGTTGCCTGCTTTACTGCCTTACCAACATTCGTGTTGCCAATTTCACTGCCATCCAACATTGTCTGTCTATCCATTACATCAACTTCCTGTCCTACAGAAACACCAAGAACCCTTAAGTACCCTCCAAGTCTAGTTCCCACATTGGGGCTCAGCCTAGCCCGCATGGGGGTCAGCCGATTATTTCGTCACCACAGAAATACGGTCCAATTTTCATTGGCTTTACCACGACTTACAACAACCCCTGCGGCGAAGTATCTAACGTCTTATCTAACACCTGAGAGGTATGAAATAAGCGCAAAAAAAAAAAAAGTAAGAATTATAGAGGGGTTCCTTGGCATTATCCTCTATATGTACATGGACGAGGACCGGTTTAGCCCCTCCCTATTGACAGGCAGGTAAGGCTTAGAGGGAATAGAAGAACCCGTTTGGCCACCCGCCCCACCCAACTTAGGCAACTCGGCTCTTGTTTGTCGTAAATAAGAAGTTTAACCGAGCGTTGAGAGAAGCAATAGGCGGCGCCTTGTGGTAGGTCATAGCACGACACACGTACGTACATGTACGTGCGTCCGTGCCCGTCTATCCATGCGCGCACATCCACGCACACACAAACACCTTCGAATGTACACACGCATACATCACACTCGTTCCTGAAGCAATCGAATATCCGCTAGTGTCAAAGGAAGTTGAAAGAGTGGAGAGATTTGCGTTAGTTCACTCCTTCCTTTGCTTGCAAGACAATGATCTCCCCAGTGATGACACATTTGAATTTAATGACATCATCGTCACCATCTATCAGAAACATCTCCATCTGAAGACCATCTGTCTCCCAGCCACATCACCACCTGAATCAGTATAGGAATTTGAGGTAGACAGGCAACTCAGCAGCCTGAAGGTAAAGTGCCTATTACACGCAAGTGATTTATTCTTGGAACTCTACATCATGAAGGTCACCCCTTAGCTACCCAGAATCCCTCTCTGCTCAATCGCCATCGTTTCCTCTTTTTTTTTCAGCTAAAATACTTCACTGATTGGAAAGCTTCCTGTGGTCCCTACAGCACCGAGGTCAGCAAGCCCTCAATCTCACAGTGAGTTACGACCCACTCATCATCATCATCCGGATCCCCAGCGTATTCTGTGAAAGTTCTGCGTTTATCTCAGACGTTGCAAGCTCCCATAGACTCTCTCAACATTTTGGTGATTATGAGAACCTCTTATAACCCACTGCCTCGTTAACTTTGTAAGGCTTTATCACAACTTGGACACCAAGACTTCTTTCTGTACTCTCACCTTCGTTGATTTCACCAAATCTTTCGAGTTGGTCAACCATAACAGAACCATCAACAGACTTATCAAGCCTAGTCAGTGTGTGGCGGGATCTCACTCCGTGGCCTTGCAGGCTTACTCAACGAGAACGCTGTTAGGCTTACGCCTTCGTGAGACTACCTTCACCTTACAATGTCCTACTGCACACAGAGAAGTTACCTTTGAATTTCCTCATACGTCAAGTCTTGATAAATGGAAGACACTAGCTAGTGTCACTGTAGACTAATGGCAACTCCCGAAAATCGCCCTCCACAACACCCTTAACGTGATCCAGAGCTGGATCACCAAGATCATAAATCTTGCACATCAGCCACACTTTCTGCCGTCGCACCTCCTACCGTCTCACTCGGCCACAACCCTATCCTTGATTATTCGGTCCCCCAAATTCTTCGATGTCATTCCGGATGACAGATTAAGCTGTAAGAAACACACCAGCAGCATGATCATGAAACGCTCTAGCTATCGTCTCCACAATCGTCGTAGACTCCCTACCATTGTTTACCACACAACAGAAGGCTCAGAAGAGGGTACGGAAGATCGTCTTCGGTCCCTATGACACCACTTTATCAAGAGGTGTTTAGTACACTTTCCCGATTATCTCCAAGCATCACTGGGGACCTCAATCGACATTTCAGGAGGACGCTACTGCGCAACTCTCGCCAACGTCGCTTCCTACCACCAGGGATCCCTTTTCCCCGTGTTGCAGTTCGTCACCACAATTGCAAGGAACCCATCCTACCTCCGACTGACCGCTGCAAGAACAACCCTATACCAACCATCTTAAGCATCATAAGAATTAATAAGACTGCCACCCTTATGTTTGTGAAACACTGTTCGTTCAACCTCCCACTCCCTCCTTTTCCTAATGTTTGTGTAAACACTGTCCATTCAACCTCCCACTCCTTCCTTCTAATGTCTGTGTAAACACAGTCTGTTCAACCTCCCACCCACTCCTTTTTACTGCACCATTGTCTATAGTTTGTGCGCATACTTTGTGCTGTTAGTTGGATGTAGGTAATCTATTCAACAGTTATCACAATAAATCTATTTTGATTATTATTATCATTATCATCATGAAGTAGTAAGCGAAGTCTGACAGTGAGATAACTAAGATGTGCTGAAGTTGTTTGGACATATGGAGAGGATGAGTGAAGAGAGACTGAAAAAGAGGATCGAAGTGGCAGAGATGGAATGAGTGAGGGAGAAGACCGAGGAGGAGATGGGAGGATGGAGTGCTTTGAGTTACTGGGAGCTGAACACTAAGGAGGGTGAGAGGCGTGCACGGGATGGAATGTCGAATAATAACACGTCTCACACATAAGTCTCATAGGTCGTACTGGACCCTGCCCGCATGTGGTTACATTGCGAGTGGAGATAAGAATAAAAAATCGAGGTTGTATTACCATCAAAGTACGAAAAGAAGTACAGTCTCATCGAGGAACTTCTTGCTTCAATAAAAAGGAGTCCATTATTCCCCAGTCATGCATGGAAAGCAGCCTGTCCACCGAAGCCCTTCGATTTGTATACCTCGAGTATTTCTATAAGTTAAAGATCTTAGACGTAGAGCGAGATACGAAATGAAAGAAAGAGAAGTTAACTTACGCTAAAATAGGGAAATTATTGCAGGCTAAACAGGAGAGCTAACGTATGCTAAAACTGGAAAATTAGTGTACGCTGAACAGAGAAGATAGCGTTCACTAAGCAGAATAATTAGCTGCCGCTAAACAAAAATCCGTGTTCGCTAAACGGAATAATTAGCGCACGCAAAACAAAAAGATTGGCGTATGCTAAACAGAAAAATTAGCTCATGCTAAACAAAAATATTAGCGCACGTTAAACAGAAAAATTAGCGCACGTTAAACAGAAAAATTAGCGCACGTTAAACAGAAAAAATTAGCGCAAGCTAAACAGAAAAATTACCGCACGTTAAACAGAAAAAATTACCGCACGTTAAACAGAAAAATTAGCGCACGTTAAACAGAAAAAATTACCGCACGTTAAACAGAAAAATTAGCGCAAGCTAAACAGAAAAATTACTGCACGTTAAACAGAAAAATTAGCGCAAGCTAAACAAAGAATCTGACAAGCACCGGATCGGAGAGCGGAACTACCCAGACGGAGTATCAATGCATGAAAAACGCAAGCAATGTTATCATGTCCTTCATAGTCGACGTATTTCGAGGATTCAGACTTACACCTTTGTATCGCTACAAGTTTTTTCCTTTAGCGTTTCAGTTCCTGGAATACTGATACAACAAAATCTGGAACTTTTTTTTTTTTTTATCATATTTACAGGTTTGTATCGATACCAGATACTTGCCTGAGGACATTCTACGTAAACCTGCAGTGTGGCGCAAGGCCAAGTGGTAGAGAAATAATAGGCTTCTGACGGTGTGTGGGTCGGGAGGGTGTCCGTATTGTGACCTAAAGTGAGGGACAAGGAAGCCAGTGTTCCTACGATGCCCGCCCAACAATACAGCAGGATTTACCGAGGTTACAGCAGGAACAAGAAGCGGATCTAACGAGCAATAACAGATTCAGCTAGAAGCAGCGGATTTAGCCAGAATCAACAGAAAAAAAAAAAAAAATAATCGGAGTTGGATTGTACGATTCTAGTGACTAGAAACTAGAATTAGATTTAATAGAATCAGAGACTAAAACATGGAATTAGATTTAACAGAACTGGTGACGAGTAAGTACCTGCAGGGTTAGAATTAACTGGACTAGCTAAGGATGAGAAACTAACGGTAAATTTAGCAAATCAAGTGATCAGAAATTACGATTGAATTTAACAAAACCCCTAAACAAAAATAGAGCTGGTTCTTGCAAATCTAGTGATTATTAACTAGAATTGGATTAACCAAAGGCGAGTCACGTAAGAGATGACCAGGAGACCTAACACTGCGAACCCCATATTGGTGTTGAGGCAGAAGTGAGAGTCGAAGAGGAATTTAAAGTTTGGAGGTGTCAGAACGGTCTCCTTTGTCAAGGTTGAGCTGCACCAAGGCATGCTTCCAAGAGGAAGGAAAAGTCTGGGTGTCTTACAAGGAGGTGCAATAGGCAAGTAGGGATCGGAGTTAGCTCACAGGCACCATCCCTTAGGGCTCGAGGACTATACATGCCTTGTGCATGTATAGTCCTCGAACTAGGAAAGTGTCTGGAAAACCTTGTAGGATGGATGAAACGTAGAAGGTATAGGTTCAGTGGGAGGAAACGGTGGTGGAGGATTAAAATAATCGAAAATTGAATCAGAGGAAGATAAGGTACCACAGAGAGCGACTTCGTCTACTGGACAGTTAGGTATAGACTGATCAGGTCGGAATAGAAGGGTGGAAAGGCTAAATCACAGAAATGATTAGAGATGCTTTTGGTGAAGAACCAAAAAGATTTGTCATTAGAAAAAGATGGCGGATCACCAGGCATATTTTGTGAAGGTATGCTTGACTTTACGAACAGCATTGCAGAGTCCCTTCATATTTGGAAGCGGAATGGGTTTCAGTGAGAGGGGAGAGTTACATGGCCTGATACGTTCTTTCATTATGACAGGCATCAGGGCAGGAGCGATCAAATTATGATAGAAGAAAGATGTCGTAGAATATAGGATGTTAGACGCCATTCCAGCTAAGATAACTCTTACTGTACGTCCAACACATGAGACATCTTGGAGTGAAATAGTATCCCGGCCCAGGGAAGTAAGGCAAGAAGGCGTTGGGGGTGATCACCTAGCTATCTATCCCACAGTGACTTCCTCAATCAGTATATCAACCAGTTTCAAACTTTAAAAGACTTAAGATAATTATTTAACCTCAGAAACAAGCTTTTTTGATTTCGTAAGAAAAGAAGCACGTGTGTTTTCAAGGAATGGGGAAAATTTTACGAATGTTAGTGTAAGATTAACTTAACATTTTCCAGTTATTGCTACACTAACATGTAATTTTAGTGAGGATATATATATATATATATATATATATATATATCAGACAGTTAGTTCTAATTAACCTTAAGGCAACCGACTATTGGAAAATTCGAAATTATTTCATACCATGTAATTCATGTCGACTCATCTGGTGCTAAAAGGTCATTAACTCCGGGAGATGAAGACATCCCGTGACTTACTAATTCACGGTAAGGATTAGATAGATTACGACCCCCAAGTCGACCCCATTTATGTTTACTCAGTTTTCAAGCTTTCGTAGAAAGAGCAAAATCTCCTCCCCATAATAGAAAAAAAAGAAATGCTCATGAAGTAACTTAATACGATAAAGATAACAGAGATTTAGCCTAGCCAATACAGTCAGTAAGAAGACCCCCTCGTGAGAATTATTAGAATTATTAAGCATAATGTACAAGTAAATACCGTAAGCGGCAGCCATCACGCATGACGGGCAAGGCGGAGGAATACGTTTAAAATCAGTCACTCGGCGGTTGAGAGTCTTTCCCTCAGGTTGGAGTCTCTACTTCCTCCTAGGTTTGGATTGGACCAGCAAACTAACTCCTTCGCCAGGTCCTCACTTTATCCTTACTTCACCTAAGTTGGATTGGACCAGCAAACTAACTCCTTCGCCACGTCTTCACTTTATCTCAGAGTAAGAAAAAAGCACTTTTATTGTTCTCATGCCCCCCAGTGCGAACACTCGGTGGGCAAGTGCAAAACCTGTCTGCCTTTACGTTCAGCCCGATTGAGGGCATATAATGGTGTGTGTGTGTGTAGCCCATCCTTTCACATCTGCCTGTGGATTACACTAACTTTCCGGATTTATCCATACAGAATCGTCATAGCGAATCTTCTACAGGAAATTACTCGTGCTAAAGTTATTCCTACATACGTCTTTTTTTTTTTTTTTGCACTTACATCCTCACAATTACGAACGCATCATTGCGAAATTTTGCTCATTTACATTTTCAAATTATTGAAGAAGTGCTGGTTGCAATCGAGTGTTCACGAATAAAGTCACAGGAATTGTGTGTAGAATATAAACTCGCCTCCTAATTCGTTACTGTCACAATGAACAAATTTGATTATGTTTCAGAATATAAGAACATGAACCATCGCTAGCTTACAATTACTTTATGAAGAACACTTTTTTCTTCAGTCGTTCCTCATCTTTGCATTGCTTTTATGAGTTTCCTTTTGTTTCATATGAGTTTCATAGGGTTGTTGAGCAGTTAAGTCATATGTACCTAAAACCACTTTTCAGTACTTATCAACCTTTTTTCCTTCTCATGTATGTAAAACTAGGCTTAGCGATTCTCAAGTAATTGTCAGGTGTTGGCTTCGACCTGCACAGTTAACACGTACACTCAGTGCCTGCCTCCTCCTAGGAACCCACGGGTCAAGTTGTATATCAGGGGTATCCATCTTTCGTCTTAGCAAAATGGCAAAACATCCATTTATCATTTCATCTTTGATCTAGTTTTTTATTATCTATGATATATTCATTATATTTTTATCAATCATTATTACTGTTATTTCGTATATATATATATATATATATATATATATATATATATATATATATATATATATATATATATATATATTTTTTTGTCGCTGTCTCCCGCGTTTGCGAGGTAGCGCAAGGAAACAGACGAAAGAAATGGCCCAACCCATCCCCATACACATGTATATACATACACGTCCACACAAGCAAATATACATACCTACACAGCTTTCCATGGTTTACCCCAGACGCTTCACATGCCCTGATTCAATCCACTGACAGCACGTCAACCCCGGTATACCACATCGATCCAATTCACTCTATTCCTTGCCCCCCTTTCACCCTCCTGCATGTTCAGGCCCCGATCACACAAAATCTTTTTCACTCCATCTTTCCACCTCCAATTTGGTCTCCCACTTCTCGTTCCCTCCACCTCCGACACATATCCTCTTGGTCAATCTTTCCTCACTCATTCTCTCCATGTGCCAAAACCATTTCAAAACACCCTCTTCTGCTCTCTCAACCACGCTCTTCTTATTTCCACACATCTCTCTTACCCTTACGTTACTTACTCGATCAAACCACCTCACACCACACATTGTCCTCAAACATCTCATTTCCAGCACATCCACCCTCCTGCGCACAACTCTATCCATAGCCCACGCCTCGCAACCATACAACATTGTTGGAACCACTATTCCTTCAAACATACCCATTTTTGCTTTCCGAAATAATGTTCTCGACTTCCACACATTCTTCAAGGCTCCCAGGATTTTCGCCCCCTCCCCCACCCTATGATCTACTTCCGCTTCCATGGTTCCATCCGCTGCCAGATCCACTTCCAGATATCTAAAACACTTTACTTCCTCCAGTTTTTCTCCATTCAAACTTACCTCCCAATTGACTTGACCCTCAACTCTACTCTACCTAATAACCTTGCTCTTATTCATATTTGCTCAACTTTCTTCTTTCACACACTTTACCAAACTCAGCCACCAGCTTCTGCAGTTTCTCACATGAATCAGCCACCAGCGCTGTATCATCAGCGAACAACAACTGACTCACTTCCCAAGCTCTCTCATCCACAACAGACTTCATACTTGCCCCTCTTTCCAAAACTCTTGCATTCACCTCCCTAACAACCCCATCCATAAACAAATTAAACAACCATGGAGACATCACACACCCCTGCCGCAAACCTACATTCACTGAGAACCAATCACTTTCCTCTCTTCCTACACGTACACATGCCTTGCATCCTCGATAAAAACTTTTCACTGCTAACAACTTGCCTCCCACACCATATATTCTTAATATATATATATATATATATATATATATATATATATATATATATATAGATATATATATATATATATATAAAATACTTAGTCGCTGTCTACCGCGTTAGGGAGGTAGCGCAAGGAAACAGACAAAAGAATGGCTTAACCAACCAACATACATACACATGTATATACATAAACCTACAGACACACACATATACGTACCTAAACGTTTCAACGTATACATACATATACAGACATATACACATGTACAAATCCACACATGCTGCCTTCATCCATTCCTGTCGCCACCCCGCCACACATGAAATGGCACCCACCTCCCCATGCGCGCGCGCAAGGTAACGCTAGGAAAAGACAACAAGGCCACATTCGTTCATACAACCGCACTGAACACTCCTTAATTGCCCTGTGCTCTACCCACAATATTTGGAGGCAGAGGCAGGTACACAACTTGCTCACATACATTATTACTGACCCCAATGAAGTCTCGTGCATGACAGTATGAAGCTTGGATGGCCTTTGCCCTATGACCTGACCCTTTTACGAAATAATACCTACGATTCGTCATTCTTAGCGATGCAGTCTCAACCTCAGAAGCCTCCATGGAAGAGAGAAGAGTAAGGAGTGACCTGAGCACAACACTTAACTAGTGTGATAATGTAGACGTAATAGTTCCTCAAAATGTGTAAGGATGGGAACAACTAGTAATCATAATGTGATAAAAAGCAAGAAGCAATAAAAAAAAAAGATAAGATCGGTATTCTTATCGTATATAAGGAGCTAACAGAACATCGCAGAAGCTTGAAAAAAAAAAAAAGGTTATATGATGGAGTAAGTGCATGAGATAGGGCCCCACGAGTGCTGAACTCCCTCTCCGTATAGTGCTAGTAGTTCACACACACACAATCATCCCCGTTTCTCGAAATTTCGTGCATACACGATAAGATTTTCACATACTTTTAGCTCATTATGTTCCACGATCTTCTTCCTCACTGTAATATAATGAATCCTTCGCTAAAGAAAATCATTTGGTCATTATCATCTTGGCAAATCTCATATCTCTTCCTCTTATACTCTGTAGGCAGTATGAACCTAAGCATATACGTATATACTAAGTCGACCCTTAAGCATGTGGGTGGAGCCTGTATGCTACGTCATTGGCCCTAAACCAAGAAAACGTGATGGTACAGGGCTACCGAAAACGTAGATTCATCTACACTTTGCTCATACTTTCTATGCCTTTCCTCACAGTATCCGTATTTTGAAGTCAAGAGTGGGTTGCCTTGGTATGTATAAGCTTAGGTATGAAGTCACACTGTCACATACGATCATAAAGCAAGTCACTTCACATACAATATCTCGATATTTCTAATGAATATAACCAAAGCCTCCGGCATATGAGTGTGGTTGTGGGTCTTACAATCACAACACCCTCAACCACCTGACGAAGGGGTTCGGAAAATAGCTTTTGTTTTTGTGGCTGTAGTAGAGGATGGCACTGATAAAGTATGATGAAAAAAAAAAAAAATCTACATTGGCACTGAAAACTTGCCCTGTCACGAACTCCAGAATCATAACCATCATCTTTTTACACATTCCGTCCGATAACATGACAGCGTAGTATGGACATCCTACGATGTAACCCTAGCCTAGCCATAACATTACTAATGATTATCAAACTGACGACAAGGTCCTTATTGATACCGCAGATGACGTCCATCTATTATACAGAGACGTGATGGTGATTTTGAGAGAGTTGTGTGCGAGCCTGACTTAACGAACACAAGAAAAGATCTTTCTTGTAGCGAAATACGAAATGTGATTCTTCTAGACATAAGAAAAAACCCGGGGATGAAAGAGCAAACCCAGATAGGAACCAAGTACTTATTCTTCCCAGCAAAGCAGCGAATGATCAAAATCATAGTCCCGCGTAATACAGTAGCTCCATTCTGTCTGATTAAGAGCACTTTCATGTCACATTATAGACAATTGTATTCACTAAGTGGCCAGAACCGGGCACTCAACGACTATTCTAGCAATCATCTTTTCTGGCGCACCGAGAAGCACACAAAAAGCTTACGGAAGGTGAGCAGGTACTTAAGTATGTTGTATAGTGTGTGGAGAACATCAGCTTTATCAAGCACATCTCGCCTATACGGACGTCGTAAACAGTTGCTGCCGGAGGGCGCGAGCCTCGTCTCCTTCCGCCGAGACTGGGAATAAGGCAACGAATTAACCGTTCTTCGGAGAAGTGTGAAAATCCAGTATATCAACCACGGGTTATCGCTCTTATGTTTAACATTTACTCAGAAACCTTACAAAAGGTGGCAAACACCTCGGGTCATCCTCTCTCTCTGTCTCTCTGTCTCTCTCTCTCTCTCTCCTTCCTTGCGGAGAATGATGCACAAAATCCGTACCACCATGTCATGATCAAAGCCGTCTTTGATGTGGCTCACGTTGGTGACACTAACGTTACGACTTAATGACTTAGACGCGTCACTCCCAAAGAAATCGAATGACTGACGTAGTCAGATGTGGAACTCTTCACGATTATATATATATATATATATATATATATATATATATATATATATATATATATATATATACTTTTATTTAATATATGTTCACTGTTGCGTCTCTCGCCATTCTTTTAAGCGTCCAAGCCATGACGTTCAGTGGGTCAGGTGATGATACTCGATAGGTCAAGGCCTCGTACTGCAGAGGCTTAAGCCACATTATTCACCTTAACAAACCACCGTCTTCAGTGGGTTATACCACTGTAATCGGTGGTCCAAGCCACCACAAGGCGTGACGGTCTCTCGCGTTAGCCCCAGTAAACCCCACTTGTCGTGGCTTACAAATCACTCTAAATCAAAAGCATAGAACCTAAAGCTGTAGCAGTCCTCCTTCTCCAGACCAGGGTTCCTCGACATCCACGGCTTCCTCGAAAAACTTGTGGACATCCAGCAGTTCATAATTTGATAAAGTGTCCTCTTGTAAACAAATTGGTTAAATAGTTGCCATAAAGTTCTTACTAGAGCTATAAAATCTTAGCTTAAGGTTGGAAAGAAAATAAGACACGTTGCTAACAGGCGTAGTTCCTCGGCCGAGAAGAGGTTGAAAGACACTGAACTATAGCATCAGTAGGTTGATCTGCCATTACTTCAGGAGGTCGAGTCATGGCAGTCACTTGGCTTAAGCCGTGGCGCTGCCTGGTGAAGCCACTGGGATAGTGGCTGACCTCAGTGTGGTGGTGTGGCTGCCACCGCCGCCGCCCACATTTCCTCTCATTAAACCTCCGCCTCAGGATCAGGTTCGATTACGTCAACTGCTGAATCACTGGGACACGTCTGCCACACACACACACACACACACACACACACACACCTGCACCTGCAGCTGATTTCCTGTTAGATGATCATCGTATCGAGGCCTTTCACTGGGGTCTAGGACTAAGGTACCTATACAAGTTGATGATGTGATCTTAGAGTGCCCGAACTCATAGAGACTTAAGCACCATCCACGAGGTATTCAAGTAAGAGTCTCGACCTTCTCGTGCGTCGTCCCAGTACTAAACTGCACCACACAACTGGCGACTGCAACCCATTTCGAGAAGGCTCCTCTGACACAAGCCATCTGCACTAACTCGACAGTGGTTTTCCTCAAGGTTCATCTCTATCACCTACTCTCTTCTTGTCTATATATGACGTTAGCTCTCCTTGTAACCCTTTTCATTCTTACGCTGACGATTCCAATTTACAGACTCTACCTCACTTTCTCTCCTTTCCTCCTTCGAATACTCCTTCTCGTCCTAAATATAATCCCTTTTCTCAGTTCGGACCTGTGAAGCAACACCTCAGAATGAGGAGGCACTAACCCACTGTGCCAAAGCCAAATTTCTCCTTTTATCTCTGTCACTGAATCACTCCTTCCCATTTGTTCCGACTCTAATGAATAGAAAACGAAATACGATCCACACCAGTCCTCTCACACACGTCTCAACAGTAACAACAAATCCTCTCTCGGGTCCTTTGGGTGAACCATCCCACCATAACTACTCCAGCCATGCCATACTAGTCCACCCACGGCCCTTACCAAGCTTCACCACTGAGCCTCGCTTACCCGCTCTACCTCCAAGGCTCAGAGTCTGCCAATGACAAGTCACTGTTTTGATTGAGGAAATGATCTTGCCCGTAACTCGGCTTCCTCTCTCTCTCCTCGGCCGGATCTGTCCTGGCCAGTCGCCACCAATTACCTCCGACAGGTTTCGTCCGTCTTGTGTCGCTCTGATCCATACAAAAGCCCCCGGTGCGGACACCATCCCTGACCCGCTTGTTCTCAAGATATATGGGTATATATATAAGCCTTGTAAACTGCAGGTTATCCTCACGGACCCTCGCATAAACCATCGCTAACGCTGGTGATTTCCTTCTGTGTAGACAACTAGGAACGAAGAGCTTTGCATTCAACTATCTAAAGTCAAGAGAAAATAAATCATCAAACATTCTCCATGACTTACGGATAATTATGCTTAAAATATGAGGCATATAACACGCGTTTTGCTCATTAGCCATTCTGGTTCAGGTCTCTCTCTCTCTCTCTCTCTCTCTCTCTCTCTCTCTCTCTCTCTCTCTCTCTCTCTCTCTCTCTCCTTTCATTCTGGTTCACCTCACTCGAAATGATAACATTGTTCTTTGATGAACGTCTTGTATCCAGAGAATACCTGGTTCGGACCTTCCCCCTTCTGTCGTTTAACGTTAGTATCCGAGCAGCAATGATAGGATCGCGCCGATACTCCATCCCCCGGTACATGCTGGAGTACCTCACGGCACCTGCTTGTACCCGCGTCATCTTTACATTATCAATGATTCTTTCATATGCAAATGATACCGGTCTTGCTTTACATGGGTTTCTTTCACGGTTCCGCCCAGCAGGTACCCCATCCATCGCCCAGCAGATCTCCCTCGTATCTCAGCGTCTCAACCTATTTCCTAGCAGGTCTTTGCTCACCTCTTCCAGCAGGTGCGCACGCATCTTCCAGCAGGTCTCCAGCCATGAACCCCTCCTGACGTACTCACATCACTGTCAGTTGTGGTGTCCCAGATGGTATACCCTAGGGATACTTTTGCCCTTGTAACTTCCAAAATCTCTATTCTGTCGAGGGCTTCGGTCACCGTCAACAGTCCTAATCGAAGGTACTAAAGAAGGAGAGGGAAGAGGAAAACATTAGAAAATTTGGGGGGGAAATGGAGAAAATGCGTCGTTTAAAAAAAAATCAGGGATCAGGTCATAGTTGTTAGGGAAGACATAAGAAGGTCAAAGAGTTCTAAAGCTAAGTGGTGTAAGGAAAGAAACGTATATCAGAACAGCCCACTCTTGAAGCGCCAACGGCAACACAGTAATCACTTTACATCTTAAAACAGAGTTACGGATCATTTCTTGCATCTAGTATAAACTTGCTCGTTACACCACACCTTCAATGGCACCCCTCATTTCACCATCTGGCAATAACATTCTACGAAGAATCATTAATCCTCACCGAAAATCAACAAACCTGCAACCCCCTCTAATAAGCTACCGTAAATATAAGTGTATTGGCTCTACCTGCCCGTCCCTAGTGTATATCCTGCCATTCTACTATTAACAAAGTTGGCTCTTATGGAGAATGCTGTTCCCCAACACTGAGGCTACCTGAAATATGAGAGACGAGTAAGAGCGGAGGAGGTTTGATGTGTGTGTGTGTTGGCTCGGGGGTGAAGGGAATCATAAATTCACCTCAGGGAAAACTTAAGTAATCACAACCCTCAAATTTTCTAACCCAGCCTGATGTTGTCGACAGTGAGCAGTTCATCATCAAGACATAAAGACAGAGTAACGAACTACACCGTAATTTGAAGAATACGCAAGGAACGGTTGGAGTAAAGACGTAATAAAGATGCACTTATGTAATGTCAAGAGTTACAGATGACTAAACACAGTAATAAAACTGTGAATGACGTGCGAAGACAGTTCAAGGGATGGGCCGCCCCCACGAGCGTTGCTAGAACTCCTCCTCCCTCTCCTCTTTCCTCCCGCCGCGCGAGTGAAATTGGTGATGACAGGTGGTAATTACTCGCCCCGGGAGCTCGCTGGCTTGCTCCCGACACTCAGTAATGTGCTTATAACGCCATCTCTGTGGCGGTTGACAGAGGCCTACAGTGAAGAGAGATGTTAGACGTGAGTTATCGACGTTACGTGGCATTATATTGCCTGGAGGAGGTTCGGGATGGGAGAGGAGGTTGAGGAGGAAGGAGAGGAAACCTGACAGTCTCGCCTTAATTTTGGGTTCGTTGTTGGCTTGGGTGGGAGGTGGTGGAGGTGGAGGGGGGTGGGTAAATGTGTTTAAAGGCACACAATGGCTGCAGTTGGTGGGCTTCGCTGTGATTGGCTGAGAAGAGAAAAGGCCACTTTCCCTCCCTCTACCCCTTCCCTGTCTTAACAGAGATACACTGTTGCTGTAGTATCCGCCGTTTTACTTTCTGTTGTCATAAACACAGGTTCCGTCCTGCTTTACTGTTGTTGTGGACATCGTGTTCTCCCTCACCCCCTCTGTTACACGAATGACAACAGATACAATAGGAAGGAAAGAAGTGGTGGTTTACGTCAATAGGACTTTGAAGACCCCGCATACTTGACGAGTAAGACAAGATTATGAATCAGCTTCGAAAACCAGTAAAGAAAACATTTCAAAGAAACGTAATCAGGTGTATTTTTTTCGCAGGAATGACTGTGTGTGTGTGTGTGTGTGTGCGTGTGTGTGATGTGGATCCAATGTATGTAACAATGCCTTGTTTTTTGTGCAAGAATGTATGTATTGTGTAACTCAATAACTGCACTGTGTACCTCTGTTTGTGCGCGTGTGTATCAAATACTCCAGGCACGAAGAGAGAGAAAAAATGAAAGTTCTCATCGAAGTCAAACCTTGAAATAAAACATAGAAAACGGCTACAGAGACAAAAACGTAAAGCGAGAACTGGAAACCCTGCCTTTTAGAAAGGGTCAGGTTATAGTTATTACGGGGTAGAGTTACAACCGCCAAGGATGTGACAACATTATAAACAAGAACTATTCAATCCTTTATAAAATAGCAACGTATCTAGGCTAGCGTTTTTCTTTCTTCACCTACCTGTCATCTGGAATGGAATCAAAAACCCTTTGCTTTATAAACTCTTTTATCTCCCCTTATGAACTACTCCCATCAGACACGATGTTTCTTGCCTCTTTGTTCTACAAGTATTACTCCGGCCGCTGTTCTCGTGGGCTGCCTGCGAACATCCCATCACATATGAAATGGACACACGACACGCATCTGGCCGGGGCTGCTGCTTCCCATTGTTTCTGCGTCTATAGAGACCAGCTACACGAGTACTGACCGTTATCAAACCTCCTCATTTCTTCGTACTGCAAGGCCGTAGAATTCTCCATGGTCATTCCCCTATCCTTACAAGCCTCCTACCACTTCACAGTCAAGTCTGCAAACAACAGACCAAATCAACCCATCCTTAACTCGTGCCTCTGATACCTGCGGTGGCCACGCATGAGGGAATGCTTTCGCCAGCGTCGACCACTGTTAGCGAAAATGTTCGGGGGAGAAGAATCCTCGGCATCTCAACCAGACCATTGGCTTCTTAAGAGCCAGACTTGGTTATCTGTGCCATGCGGAAGTTAGTTTTTTTAAAGAGAACTCAGACAGATTTATATCTGCCTAACTGGAGAATTCCTTTCCTAAAACCGAGTGTGCTGAAGTGGCGCTAGACGCCACAAAACGCTCATTAAGCAAGAGAAGATCGAGCGGATCAGAGAGAATGGGAGGAATATAACGTAGAATCCTCAGCAACAACCTGACTTTAATTGACCGAAGAAAAAAAAATGAATGATTAATACTAAAAAAATAACAGCATTAGAGACAGAAAGGAGCCCCGAGGAACGCCGCCGGTGTTAGGTTAAGACAAACGGTTGATCCATCGACAATTATGGAGATAGTAACGTGTGTACATTTTTTCTATGTGTGTGTTGTGGAACTGTGTTGTGCAATTATGTGTGTGTGTGTGTGTGTGTGTGTGTGTGTGTGTGTGTAGTGTAAACGTTTGTAGGGTATATACACGTGTGTTTGACTATGAACAGGATGATTGCAATATATATATTCATTCTTTTAGTTATTTATCATACTTTGTCGCTGCCTCCCGCGTTAGCGAGGTAGCGCAAGGAAACAGACGAAAGAATGGCCCAACCCACCCACATACACATATATATACATACACGTACACACACAGCACATATACATATCTATACATCTCAATGTACACATATATATATACACACACACAGACATACATATATACACATGCACATAATTCATACTGTCTGCCCTTATTCATTCTCGTCGCCACCCCGCCACACATAAAATGAAAAGCCCTCCCGCTGCATGTGCGCGAGGTAGTGCTAGGAAAAGACAACAAAGGCCACATTCGTTCACACTCAGTCTCTAGCTGTCATGTACAATGCACCGAAACCAAAGCTCCCTTTCCACATCCAGGCCCCACAAAAATTTCCATGGTTTACCCCAGACGCTTCACGTGCCCTTGTTCAAGCCATTGACAGCATGTCGACCCCGGTATACCACATCATTCCAATTCACTCTATTCCTTGCATGCCTTTCACCCTCCTACATGTTCAGGCCCCGATCAATCAAAAATCTTTCACTCCATCTTTCCACCTCCAATTTGGTCTCCCACTTCTACCCGTTCCCTCCACCTCTGACACATATATCCTCTTGGTCTATCTTTCCTCACTCATTCTCTCCATGTGCCCAAACCATTTCGAAACACCCTCTTCTGCTCTCTCAACCACACTCTTTTACTACCACACAACTCTCTTACCCTTTCATTACTTACTCGATCAAACCACCTTACACCACACATTGTCCTCAAACATCTCATTTCCAGCACATCCACCCTCCTCCGCACAACTCTATCTATAGCCCACGCCTCGAAACCATATAGCATTGTTGGAACCACTATTCCTTCAAACATACCATTTTTGCTTTCCAAGATAGCGTTCTCGACTTCCACACATTTTTCAATGCTCCTAGAACTTTTACCTACTCCCCCACCCTATGATTCACTTCCGCTTCCATGGCTCCATCCGCTGCCAAATCCACTCCCAGATATCTAAAACACTTCACTTCCTCCAGTTTTTCTCCATCTAAACTTACCTCCCAATTGACTTGACCCTCAACCCTACTGTACCTAATACCCCTGCTCTCATTCACATTTACTCTCAGCTTTCTTCTTTCACACACTTTACCAAACTCAGTTACCAGCTTCTGCAGTTTCTCACCCGAAACAACCACCAGCGCTGTATCATCAGCGAACAACAACTGACTCACTTCCCAAGCTCTCTCATCCACAACAGACTTCATACTTGCCCCTCTTTCCAAGACTCTTGCATTCACCTCCCTAACAACCCCATCCATAAACAAATCAAACAATCATGGAGACAACACGCACCCCTGCCGCAAACCAACATTCACCGAGAACCAATCACTTTCTTCTCTTCCTACACGTACATATGCCTTACATCCTTGAAAAAAAAACTTCACTGCTTCTAACAATTTACCTCCCACACCATATATTCTCAATACGTTCCACAGAGCATCTCTATCAACTCTATCATATGCCTTCTCCAGATCCACACACATATATATATATATATATATATATATATATATATATATATATATATATATATATATATATAAATAATCATTCAGGTGGTTTTACTCTGGTGGGGGAAGTCCTACAGCATACTGTCAACGAAGGGGAGAGAGAGAGAGAGAGAGAGAGAGAGAGAGAGAGAGAGAGAGAGAGAGAGAGAGATAACCCACTGGAATGGTAGCGAGGGAGGGAATGAGCGAGGCTACAAGTTCTACAAACAAGTACAATACCATAAACCAACCAGTCGTTGGGATCTCATAACTTACAGTCCTAAGGTGGTGCTAATCTACGACTAAAGTTGAAAAAAAAAAAGAACAGCTAGCCACCTACTTTACGACGTCCCCTTCACTTGTCTGGTGAGTGTTGCACCTCTTCTCCTTTCCCCTACACAATATTTTCATTTAACAGAAAAGTATAAACATATCGTTTCAAACGACCGTTATTCTTAACCTCATATTACTGCAAGTCGAACACTAGGCTAATTTTGTTTTGTTTTCTTCAGCGTTTTCTTGAATATTAGGCTATTCTATTTTTTAAGCGTTTTCTAATCTCATTAACATCCTTGTCTTTCAGATACATTAGATCAGAGACATGTCGAGGACACCAGGAGGATGGGAACGAGTGGGGGTTCGCGTGTGTATGTTGTTGGTCGTGGTTCACATCCCTCTCGTGGCTTCCTTTGGCATCCCCAGCTTCGTGGAGTTTGGCCAGTGTCGGGAAGTGTACGTCGATCCCAACATGAATTTTGAGAGGGTATGTAGAGCCTAATTTGCCAGAAACACTGTGGACGTTAGAGAACGCAGTCCAGTCCAGCCAGATCCGAAACGCTACAATAATAGAACCAAGAATCCAATGCGCCACCCTAACAGAGGGAAGGATCCGAGTTCACTACAATACAAGGAACAAAGGATTCAAATCCCAGACAGACCAAAAGAAAGTCAAAAAATGCACGACAGATCTAAACCCATAACTGAAACATGACAACAGATCAGAAATGCCGTCAAACAATCTTTGGATGAAAGGGAAGTGACCAGATTAGATAACGAGTAATAGAAAACGAGGTTAAACTGAAAATTAGAAAGTCTACGCAAGAGAATGAAATGAATTTGTGTATGATAGAGCAAGGAGCCCCGTCTAGTGAATGGCGATGGTAGAGTACGAGGCCTTGAGTCATATATGGCCAGGTGTGGTGGAAATCATCTCGGGTGGTAAGATGCAAGTGGAAAGACATTATAATCAGTAAAGATGAATCAGGTTACGGCAGAAAACGGGAAGAATGAGGAAGGTTTAGGGAAGAAAACGGAATGAAAGGGGGTAGTGAGGAATGAGGGGAGTTTAACGAAAAGAGAAGGTTGAACGAAATGGCAAGGGGGAAATAAGAAAGAATAAGAAAAACAAAGAAAACGGGAAATGGGGAGAGAGTAAAACGCATGAAAGAGAAAGAAAACCGGGTTGGACTTGGAAGATAAACGTATGATACTGAAGGGGGTCGAGGATGGGGAGGAAATTGGAAAGTGGGAGCGAAGGGGGAAGGGGGGGTTAACATATATGGAAAGTAGAAAACGGGGAAATGGGGAGGTAGAAGGCAAAGGTTAAGTCCAATCAGTTTGGGTCAGGTCAGCTGTGGCATGACCTGAAGTGAAAGGTAGAGAGGCCAAGGGATGGCTTTGTAATAACTGATTTACCATATATGAGTGTCCAACGTGTGTGGTGTGTGTGTGCATGTGTACATAAAAGACAAAGTATATACATGCAAGGTTAAATGAAGGGGCAAAACGAGTGTAAAACTCCCTCCCCTTAACACATGAATAGTAATCACACACGATGTGCAGCTGTGAACAGGTGTGCACATGATAGGGAAAAAAAGAATGAATACGCCTGGCAACCGGACTGGGATAATGACTTTCTACCGTACAATGATGCAATCCGAATGTCCACTTAATGACATATCAACTTAAACTACAGCGTACAGTGACATAATTAACCATAGTGTACAAGGACATATAGCTAACTATAGATTAATATAGTAATAGGTGTAATAACTATATAGATTACTGTGCATGATAACACTAACTTTAACGATGTTAGCCCGGGCGAGGTTTCGAGACCCGTTTTCTATGGAACTCAAGTAGGCGTCAGAGATCGTAGTAACAGTAGGCGTCTAACCCACTCAGACCTTCACTGGTACAGAGTACTTACAGATCACTAATGTCTGCTCTTTGTGAACACAGGACCAGAGCTCGAGACTGACATCAATTTGCAACGAAAACTTTCGAGTGTTTTTCGAAAATGGGTTGCTGCTCATATCACTATTTTTGACCGATATCAACCATGCAACCAACTATATGAATATAAATCATATATATTATGAAATACCTAAGGTTCTTCATTTTCTTAAATCTTATATATATATATATATATATATATATATATATATATATATATATATATATATATATTGGTTCTATAATCTTCAATTTTGCTATATTCTGTCATCTCTATTTCAAAATGTTTTGAGTCACGTTTTCTTTCCTCTTGTTACGAGACACTGAACCTCCCAGCACCCTTTTCCTCCAGTACTCCGGCATCTGGTTCACCTTGGAGGACATACCCAACGAGTACTCGCCAGTGGCCTCCTGCTCCTTCACCAACTACACTTGGCAAGGTGAGGTCATCAGAGTCTCCAGTATGAACTACACGACTCCCACAGCTTGATTTATTTTTTTTTTCCATCCTTGAACAAACTTAAGTTTTGAAGTTCCTACATTACGTAGTCATTACATGGTCATCCACACTGCAAGAGAAAGTCGTGAATGTATAATGGAAGAAGTGTTTGTGTGGCTCGGCTGTGAACGATAACGTCTGGTTTCAGTACATTATACACAAGTAAAAGGTGTGTGCAAATGAGGCCATTTTTCGTCAGTTCCTGACGCTTCCTGGCTAAGGCGAGTAGGCAATGCGAGTATCAAACTACAGAACAAAGATTTTCATTGATAATGAAATACAATGGACAAATATGTACAACATTATGCTGAATATGTAGATAACCCATTCTAATAGGAACGGTAAAGATAGAGGATAGGTTCCGTAGACGTAATACATACCTTACTTACGAAGCCTAGTCTCTGTTCGACCTTCATGCTCTTTTAAAGTTTATGTAACTCATTTACCTTTTAAGGTTTAACATAATTCGTAATTTAGTTTATTTCTTTTTCATTTTCATCTGACGATGTGTCGTAAAACTGTACATTTATTGATGCTAGGATTCATTTACCACCCGAGGCCCCAAAGGCCACATCAGTTTGTCAGCTTGCCTCTGTACAAGTGTCGCTTGTGAATTTTAACCTCACACAACGCAGGCTAGTCCTGATACCACCGACTTGCATCAAAAAGAGAGAACCGGTCTCCAAGAATGATCCCTGAGGCACAGCACTTGCCTGTCTCTCGTCGTTATGAGACCTGACCGCTCATCATTACTCTGTGTATATCCTGAATCAACCCGTTCTCACGTCATCGAAGAACACCAGCATCATCTTTACAATTATGTCATAACTTTTACCAACAATCATAGACGTGGGACTTTGTCGAAAGCTTTTGAAAGTACATTTATAAGAATTTCACTTCATCGTTAAGAAAAAAAAGAATATAAAAAAGTCGTTCATAAAGTAGATACTCTATGATTTAATCTGTACTTGGAAAATCAATGGCCTCACCAACAGGTGCTGGTTAACAATCATTACAGCCAATAACTGCCAGACATCATTAAGGCGGCTGACCTATCATTAATAGCTCACTAATAGCTATAATTACAGCCATAAGCCGACCATTCCTTGTGCAGGTGACATCATGAACACGGTTGAGCGTGGCCTGGACACCTCGGGGAAGAAGGTCCGTAAGAACTCCTTGATGCACCCTACTGAAGGCCAGCCTGGGGTCCTGACTGTCGACTCTGAGGGCGTACCTAGCGCCCCCTACCAGGTGAGTCATAAGGACATGGTACCTAGCGCCCCTTACCAGGTGAGTCATATGGGCGTGCCTAGCGCCCCCTACCAGGCGAGTCAGACGGACGGTGCCTAGCGCCCCCTACCAGGTGAGTCATAATGATGTGGTACCTCGCGCCCCGCCCCCTACCAAGAGAGTCAGAAGGACGTGGTGCCTAGCGCTCCGCCCCCTACCAGGTGAGTCAGAGGGACGTGGTGCCTAGCTCCCCCTACCAGGTGAGTCAGAAGGACGTGATGCCTCGCGCCCCCTACCAGATGAGTCATAAGGGCGTGCCTAGCGCCCCGTACCAGACGAGTCAGAAGGACGTGGTGCCTAGCGCCCCCAACCAGGTGAGTCAGAAGGACGTGGTGCCTAGCGCCCCCTACCAGGTGAGTCAGAAGGACGTGGTGCCTAGCGCCCCCTACCAGGTGAGTCAGAGGGACGTGGTGCCTAGCGCCCCCTATCAGGCGAGCCATAAGGACGCCTGCCTCGCGCCCTTTAAGAGGCAAGTTATGAGGGCGTCCCGAAAGCCCCATTCCGAGAGAGCGAGACGATACAAACTTGTGTTCAAAGTACTGTCATTTAGTTTTGTTCTTCGGGAAAGGAGTGAAAACTTTCCAAAATACTGTAGGATGGATCTCTGTCCAGGTCCGAATGTCAGACCAGAGACAGATGGGAGTCTGTGGTTATTAACCATATGGAAATCACAAGGTAAAAAAAGCGAAATGATATTGAAACTAATACCAGAGAACATCATAAGGAAAGTGGAAAACACAATCATGCCGAAATGCAATCGAGATCAAAATGAGAATAGAGTTGTATGAATACATAGTTGAAGACAACTGAATGGTGTAGAGTTCACCCAGATCAAAAGGTGGTAAGGAAGGACGACACTGTGTATACTAACTACTAAAGAATATTCTCACCTGAAACCATCCCTCGACCCGAGGATCATACACAGCCAGTGGGACATCTCCAAAGTTTAGTGTGCGAGTCTTGGTAATGCGAGTCGAGAGGCCATGGTGCGATATCCCGTGGTGTGTAACTCGATATCTGGCGGGGTTGGAAGCGAGTACTCAGTCCTGTGCACTTGCAAAAGCACTAAGTCGGCATCAGAATGAGGTGTTCAGGATAATCCAAAGCTGTAAAGGAGATTTAGAATTAAATAAGTGCAGAGTAACGCCTAAATTGTGTAGTTTTACTACTTGGGTCATATATCTTAAGAGTAAGACAGTGGTAGATGGTTCTAACGTAAAACAAAGAATAATTTAGACACTTAGGATTAGATAAGAGTGTGGGGTGTAATTCTTAGCATCGTTCTGAAAGGGAAATAATAACATTTCACGTTCTTTTACACAAGTAGAATTACACAGTGTAGTGACCATGTGAAAAGGTACTTTCGCGACTGTCGCAATGGTGCTCTTAGAACAGTGTCCTGCTCTACGTAAAGGTAAGCGTAGAACAAAAATGAGGATATCAACGCCACGACATACCATCGCGTCTGTTATCGTCGTTACCTACACAGTTGTTGTTGTTGATGTTTACGTTATCATATCTTTCTCCCCTACAGATCGTGTCGACCGACTACGACAACTACGCCTGCATCCACTCCTGCATGTCCTTAATGGGGTTCCGCGCCGCCTTCTCCTGGATATTGACGCGCGTTCCATCCCCTGACCAGTCGTACCTGGCACTGTGCCGAGACGTGCTAACCGAACATGGCATCAACCCCACCTCCATGAAAGCCGTCAAACAAGGCACGGTGAGTGGCACTACTGGGGACAGATGTGGTACAACTGGGGACAAGTTTGCTATAACTGGGAACAGGTGTAACACAACTGGGAACAGGTGTAACACAACTGGGAACAGGTGTAACACAACTAGGAACAGGTGTCAAACACTGCTGAGGACAGATGTGGCACTGCTTGGGACAGGTGTGGACGTCATATGATCCTGGTGGAGGCAAGGATGTTGGATGATTTGCACTGTTGGAGGCGCAGTGGAAGTACAGAAAGGCGACGTCGGGCTGTAAGATCCTTCACGCGTAATTAAATTTCATAAAAAAAAAATCCAGTTTGTTAGACGGTCAGCTGTTCTTACTTAGAATGATATTCACGTTTTGTGTCTAATATTTCAGTGGGGACAGACCACATCACCTCTCCACTCTTATCCTATAATTTCTACAATTGGTGTCTCACGTTTATCCTGTAGGATTGCCCCTACGTGGAAAAGCTGGACTCCATCCTGGCCTACAACCGAGATCTTCAAAGGAAGGCCAAGCTTCGACTCCAAAATAAAACCCGAAGTGAAAAGGACATCGATGAAGATGATGACGTACCCCGGAAGAAGCCCAACACGGCGTCCCCTCACCTTCACCCACAGACTTCCCCACACACGCCCCCACAACAGACCAGTACAGACGGCCCTCTGGAGGTGGAGAGGTTCCACGACGTTAGAAGAGAAAACGAGGAAGTACGGGTCACTGATCATATCTGAAGTAAAGTGTAGATTACACTAAATGCTCACAGTTTAATCGAACACAGCCGAATCTACATCTGATACAGATAATATATCTATTCGCCTATACACTGAAGGACAAGAGTCATGGGAACCGCTTTGTTGAAGCTGTACAGAGTTTCTCTGTTAAAACAGAAAGCTCTGTACAGCTTGGACCGGTCTGGTTCCAGGCTCTGTCTCTGGCTGTCGAGACAAAAGGCTCGTTACAGCTTTGAAGCAGACGTGTATAACTGGATTTCTGATGTGTTTCAAGACTTATTTTTTTTTTTCGGTTGTACACACACAACATGCAGATTATCTTCCTTCTATAGTGAGGATTCAGAGTTCATTTTGCCTGAAAACCTTCAATGACCGTCTCCGAATTCGTGTAAAAGATTCTTCATAGAACAATGATGCAAAAAAAGCCAACACTAAGTATTAAATGATCTAGTTGCCAAACACTTACGCGCCACCGAGTAAAATAATTTGATAATTTTTTTCCTCTGAACGAACGTATATTAGTATTACAATAGCGGCAGGAACATCATATCTAAAGGGAATGACAGTAGTACAGGAGGTGCTACCGTATAATACTAGAAGCAGTAGTAATTATAACATAATCAACACAGTACTTTAAGCGATAATAACTATACGAATTGTAGCAATAGCAGCATTGTAGAAGCCACCCTTCATTACAGCAACGCTGTGATGGTCACGAAAATAATAGCATAGATGTAGTAAAATCACAGAATAGTAGTACATAAATATATGTATACTCATATGTAGGAATACAGGTAGAGTACATAACCCACAACCAATGTGGAAATCATCTACTCCATACGACGATGGAACTTATCCCTTACATCGACTTCCTCTATACTCCCCCAGCAGCACCTGCAGGACGTGGGACAGGCGCCCCAGGACCTCGACCCTCCCCAGCAGGAGGGAGAGGTCAAACAACATCGCCAGGTCATCATCCATGACCACCAGCAGCGCCACAACCACCATCGAGACACTGAGGCAGGTCAGTCGCAACACGAAGGTCGATTTTGGCTCTACCGGACAGGCCTCAAAAGGTCGTGTTTAGCCAGAGTTTGAGCTAAGTAGCGACACGAGACAAAAGGTTAGGAGTTGGCCTGACGAGTGGTCAGGTCTGTTGGTATAGTTGACCTAAGAAGTGATAAGGATCACGAGTCGATGACCCGAGTGTCACGAATGGGTGGGTCTTTAAGAGGTCATCGCTGATTAAACAAGACTTGGTCAATCAAGTCTATTACCTGTATAACCTTACTTGTCAGGGGGAAACTATTGGCTAGAGTCATACATCCAGGTCGCTTGTAAGAAGCAGGTTGTCCAATCCGTCGTCTTTTACGCTGCACTTGAAAAAAAAATAGGCCGTTAACCTAAATCACTTGACGGACATGACCTTACTCATGCTCTCTAGAAGACTACCCCTCTACTCTGTGACTGCAAATCAAACGGATGAACAATCGTATTTAACTGTACTGTAAAGGGAGGGAGTTTTGCACTAGTTCCCCCACTTTCCTACGGTTTTTTTTAAAGTTCTGTACGTTCTCAGCATTCGCAGTATCTATCACTCACTTTATTTCATACTGTTAAAGCACCTTTTTTTTTTTTAACATCTTTTCTAAAAACTTTCCTTGGCTAATTTCATGTTATGGCTTCCCATTGTTCTATCCCCACATCTTTCAAGAAATTGTGTGTTTGTGTGTGTGTGTGTGTGTGTGTGTGTGTGTATGTGTGTCAAGGAACTAATCCTAAATCTCTCCCTTATTCAGGGCAACAAGCGACCACCGTCAGTGGAAGCAGCACCCTCCACCTGAGCACCACCATCACGTTCCTCTTCTCCCTCAACATCATCGCCATGTTTGTGACTTCGTAAACAAAGATAAAACATCCCATCTACTAGGCTCCACAACACTGGTGCAGTTATTGTTGGAATATCCTCATACAACGAAGTCTCGTTTGTGTTGTTACGCTTTTTATATATATATATATATATATATATATATATATATATATATATATATATATATATATATATATATTGTTACCGGACTCCACCAGCATGAAACTGCACCACGAGAATGAAAAAGTTACTTGGGCGAAACTGGTGATGAAACATCACAGTCTCGTCAAAGAACTTCTTGCTTCAAAGGAGTCCACCTGTCCCTGCTACTGACTATATCTGTCCGCAATAAAATTTTGTTATCCTGAGCAGGTTATTGACAAATGCATACAAAAAGCCGGAGCGACCCTTTACTACAATAGGTAAACACAACAAAAAATGGTAGTTTGGTTTCACCCATTATAAGAAATATTCACCTCTCTTTTTTTTTTTAAGTATTTCAAAACAATATCAGTTGTCTTCAAATAAGGCGACACCATACGAGATTGCTTAACAAAGGAAACAGTCCATTCTCTAATGAAGGATCAAGTGTGTACTCTTACGTGTAAAGTGTTTTAAGATGTATATTGTCAAAACGGGTAAATCTTCCAAAGGAGAGGAATCAACACTATTGATATTCTACAAGGACAGCCTCGGTATCAAGCACAATCTTTCGACATAATAGAATATTAACATACAATGAATTAAGGAGTCGAAAATTGTTTACCCTTGTGTGTTAATTGAAGACACGCTTATAGTTGATTCCTCCCGTATTAAAGTTAATAGCACCATAAGCATAAAGGAAGGAATGTACAAAGTAGATAGCTCTATGAAATCTTTGTTGAAATATGGAGAAATAAAGAAAACTTGCCGACCTGATGTCCTTCGCAAAGCAAGACAGTTCACCTTACAGTTTTGGTCAAACTTTCCATGTTTTACAATTCAACTGCTCATTGTTTCCTCAGCTATGAGGAGGTGTTATTCTATATAGATTCTCTTGTTCTTAACAATGGCTTGAAATGCAGTCGAAAGCCTGAAGCTTGTGTTTGTTTTTCCAGTGTATTATATATATATATATATATATATATATATATATATATATATATATATATATATATATATATTCTTTTTTTTTTCATTTTTTTCTTTTTTTGCTTTGTCGCTGTCTCCCGCGTTTGCGAGGTAGCGCAAGGAAACAGACGAAGAAATGGCCCAACCCACCCCCATGCACATGTATATACATACGTCCACACACGCAAAATATACATACCTACACAGCTTTCCATGGTTTACCCCAGACGCTTCACATGCCCTGATTCAATCCACTGACAGCACGTCAACCGCGGTATACCACATCGATCCAATTCACTCTATTCCTTGCCCGCCTTTCACCCTCCTGCATGTTCAGGCCCCGATCACACAAAATCTTTTTCACTCCATCTTTCCACCTCCAATTTGGTCTCCCACTTCTCCTCGTTCCCTCCACCTCCGACACATATATCCTCTTGGTCAACCTTTCCTCACTCATTCTCTCCATGTGCCCAAACCATTTCAAAACACCCTCTTCTGCTCTCTCAACCACGCTCTTTTTATTTCCACACATCTCTCTTACCCTTACGTTACTTACTCGATCAAACCACCTCACACCACACATTGTCCTCAAACATCTCATTTCCAGCACATCCATCTTCCTGCGCACAACTCTATCCATAGCCCACGCCTCGCAACCATACAACATTGTTGGAACCACTATTCCTTCAAACATACCCATTTTTGCTTTCCGAGATAATGTTCTCGACTTCCACACATTCTTCAAGGTTCCCAGAATTTTCGCCCCCTCCCCCACCCTATGATCCACTTCCGCTTCCTTGGTTCCATCCGCTGCCAGATCCACTCCCAGATATCTAAAACACTACTTCCTCCAGTTTTTCTCCATTCAAACTTACCTCCCAATTGACTTGACCCTCAACCCTACTGTACCTAATAACCTTGCTCTTATTCACATTTACTCTTAACTTTCTTCTTTCACACACTTTACCAAACTCAGTCACCAGCTTCTGCAGTTTCTCACATGAATCAGCCACCAGCGCTGTATCATCAGCGAACAACAACTGACTAACTTCCCCAGCTCTCTCATCCCCAACAGACTTCATACTTGCCCCTCTTTCCAAAACTCTTGCATTCACCTCCCTAACAACCCCATCCATAAACAAATTAAACAACCATGGAGACATCACACACCCCTTCCGCAAACCTACATTCACCGAGAACCAATTACTTTCCTCTCTTCCTACACATACACATGCCTTACATCCCCGATAAAAACTTTTCACTGCTTCTAACAACTTGCCTCCCACACCATATATTCTTAATACCTTCCACAGAGCATCTCTATCAACTCTATCATATGCCTTCTCCAGATCCATAAATGCTACATACAAATCCATTTGCTTTTCTAAGTATTTCTCACATACATTCTTCAAAGCAAACAACTGATCCACACATCCTCTACCACTTCTGAAACCATACTGCTCTTCCCCAATCTGATGCTCTGTACATGCCTTCACCCTCTCAATCAATACCCTCCCATATAATTTACCAGGAATACTCAACATACTTATACCTCTGAAATTTGAGCACTCACTCTTATCCCCTTTGCCTTTGTACAATGGCACTATGCACGCATTCCGCCAATCCTCAGGCACCTCACCATGAGTCATACATACATTAAATAACCTTACCAACCAGTCAATAATACAGTCACCCCCTTTTTTAATAAATTCCACTGCAATACCATCCAAACCTGCTGCCTTGCCGGCTTTCATCTTCCGTAAAGCTTTTACTACCTCTTCTCTGTTTACCAGATCATTTTCCCTAACCCTCTCTCTTTGCACACCACCTCGACCAAAACACCCTATATCTGCCACTCTGTCATCAAACACATTCAACAAACCTTCAAAATACTCACTCCATCTCCTTCTCACATCACCACTACTTGTTATCACCTCCCCATTTGCGCCCTTCACTGAAGTTCCCATTTGCTCACTTGTCTTACGCACTTTATTTACTTCCTTCCAGAACATCTTTTTATTCTCCCTAAAATTTAATGATGTTTACTAAATGGCGTCCTAGCTTCGTCTCTTCGATGTATATCAACTGACTTATATTTCTCTCTTGTCTCCCCTGATGATATGATTATTTCACGAAAGTGCACTTGGGTACTCATCGTGTTTCATTTTCCCCCTGGACTCGTAGGAATATCTTGATCACGCGCAAAATTGTGATTCTTTCCAACATATATATATGATGATGGAAAACCCATCCTCACCAGTTATAGGTTGGAAGAAATGATAATTCCCCAACATCAGCTTTGCTGTAACCACCCAATCTAACTACGTCACAGGCCCAGTTAAAATACGCGCCGGTACAACCATCAGCCACTGAATTTCATTGTCCCTCCCCTAATACCCATTGTCTCAACTGCAACTCCATGGACACATTTGATGTACGGTCACAACGTCCCAGACTACCTTCTGTTTAAGAGAGAGAGAGAGAGAGAGAGGGAGAGAAATAACTCACCAACGCTGGGATGTCAATGGTTCGATACAATAAAAAAAAATATATATAATCGTCCAGCGATAAAAGGATGGCGAACCAATACCTATAATGCAACATTGAAATAGCCTTTTCCTTTAGAGCATCAGTCTTTATCTATACTGACGGTTGAAAAGCGAATTATGTACATAAACGAGAATAATTATATAATCCTATATGTGTATGTGCATAACCCGGAGAATTTACTGCTAGACGAAAGAACAAAATACCATCACAGGGTTTGTCTTTTCAATTCTCAATCTTATCTGTATGTTCCCAGGTCTAACTGTAGGGGACTTTTCACTCGTGGTGAAACGCCAAACAGACGGATCACGTTAGCACAGAGTTCTTCCATTATAAGAAAATAAAAATAAATAAACTAGGTGCAGCACTACTACTAGGCTTGCTGCGGCATAAGCGCTCGGCCACCGAGTACGGGAGACCCGATGAAGATACCAGATATGGCTAGAGTTATTTACTTTACCTATCCACTGAGCGGTCTGAACACAGTACTGTCCACCCATTGACCCACAATAGAGTCATTGGAGTATCGGGAGGCCAGTGAATTAGCCAATTCCTTTAACTTTGCCTGTTAAACTCCATGTCTCTACAACTCCACAATATTGAGAAAATATATATAGAATAAGAGTGACATCAGTTCTTATTGATCAGGGGGAGTAAATGCGATCAGGGAAACATTGGGACATTTTGCACAGACACTGCAGCATTCCGGCGCCCCAGAAACGTGTGAGGAATACATTGATATCTTGAAAATCATACTGTAGTCGGCAAGGCCAGCAGTTACCATGCTGTGGGGGCGCCTAACGACAGCCTCGCCTACCCACAGTGGATCTCAAGTTCATACAAGCACAGCCTAGAACAGTCTAGTACACTGTTTTACATATATATATATATATATATATATATATATATATATATATATATATATATATATATATATATATATATATCGACATACACCTAAAAAGACGAACAAACACACAAGTCAGCTGACGAAATAAACTATATCACTTACCTTGTAAAACGGCAGTTTCCGATCATGAATATCCAGTACCCTTCAAGCTCCATGGTCGGCCATTAGGACGATCCTTCTTTCCGACTGTTGTAAACAAAATTGATGATCAACGAGTCGAATCACATTGCACAAAGTTTGGCCAGTCGCTGATGGGGAAGACACGTACGAAAGTCACCACAAATCGCCACGATATGTATCACATTCACGCCTAAGAAAAACTCGAATGGCAGGGACAGAGCCTAGATCCAGTACGCTCGATCGAAAGTGTACGTACTGAGTCCTTTGTGTCAACAGGCGGAGAAAGAGAGCATGAGCTTTTGTGGTCGAAGCTGTTCCGAACCATCTGTCACGATAGGCAGATACAGAGCCGAGATCCAGTGCGTTTGATCGAAATTGTACTGAGTTCTTTGTGTCCACAGGCAGAGACAGAGATAGAGGGCACATTTGATCGAAGTTGTACCGTACTGTCTATCTCGACAGGCGGAGACAGAGCCTAAGATACGGCTAGTAGAGGCTGCACCGACATGAAGAGACAGATCCAGTGAAGCGACTAGTCGAAGCTGAACCGAGCCCTTTGTCTCGAGAAATAGCGAATGATGGCTTAGTGCAGTTTGGTAGTACCACACACGATACGGAACTGGGTTTTCCCCTGAGATTTTTGTTTACCGAGTCAACTTTATACAGGGTCTTTTCTTGATAACCTATTAAAAAAAAAAAAAGTTGTCTATGTCTATGATATATAGTATTCTGGCTGATTAGTTCATTTATCCATCTGCAAAATTTGTTATTAATCGAGGTAAAGTAGACTACAACAGACAATCAAGGATATATAGCTATACATTAGCATTCCTCTGATAAGAGAGATGATTAACCACTAATTCCCTAGGCTGATATCATTACCATCATTATATGAGTAAACGGGAGACAATCAAATACACGGTGCTCTCAATAGAACTCCCTTTTGAGGATAGTTTTATACATACAATCATGCAATCATTGCTGTTTCTGTAGTTTTCGTTACACTTGGCGGTCTGAAAACTCTCTCAGAACGTGCAAGAAGAAACTAAGCCTTTTTGACATATGAAAGGAATTTCGGTGGTCAGGTTGGGTTTGGGGAGGTAAGGAAGCGAAAGGACGTCCAAAAATCATGCATTTTCGTAATCTAACAATGCTAAATAGAATTAATCACCATACCAAACGCTGCATCTAATGATGACACTATGTTTCACTTCATATTAGAGGGAAAATGGTCTAAAATGAAGATAACCAATCTGATATGGTCTAATATTGGCTAAATAACTTATGATTATCAGATAAAGATATGGAACCATAGGTAAGCCAGAGAAGGAAGTAAGAGGATTATCCTAAGTGAAGAGGACAGATGAAGAATGACAAAATGGAGAAGGGAAGTATCAAAGTCAGAAATAGGGACATGTTGTATAGCACTACTACCAGGCAACACACATAGGAAAGATACTGGTTTACTTATATTTTGACGTCATGGTCATGATGTCGCACTTAGAGTCACTCATTTACAACCAACTGCTCAATCTTCTTCGACCACGATATATAAAATTCTAGAATCAGTTGTACATACATATAGTGAGGCTTTCTACCATGTCTGTTAATACCAGAGCTGAGATGGCCTGACGAAGCAGAATGTTGGTGAAAAAATGCATTCAAAGAAAGATTTTTTTTCCACTGCGATGTACAAAAAAAAAAAAAAACTACGTTGTAATGTTTCTATTCAATTTAAGGGTTCTTCTTGAACGCAATTCTTCACCAGCAGATTTTTACTACGTCATAAAGAAATGTGCCAATAAAAACGCATATACGGACAAAGTGGCAGATTCTGCAGACTACGGGAGAGCAATTTACGAAATGATACCTGTCCACTGAAATCTGACACGATGGTTTGTGATCTCTGTAATCGGTGTGCACAATAAGGCAGCCGCAGACACTGGTACAAATCGAATCGATGAGGATATTGTCTCTCCTATATTAACGCCTGCACTACAGATGCTATTGGTAGATTTGCTTCTGTGTAAAAGCTAATAACATGAAGCATAGAGGAAAAACAGAGGTAAATCAAGTCTCACATGGTCAGGACACAGAACTCTTGCAGAGAAACTTGCCAACAAACACCACTGTATATATCATGGTCTTAAAGATAACTGATATTTTGAAAGTGTTTACACTTTCTGCGTCAGATGAATTCGTCCACCGTATCAACGTAAGCAATTGTAATGAGCCAACTTTGGGGGTCCGGGATAGATCCTCTGTGACCTTAAGAGACTTTCTTACGGTACTGCTTACAGAATGAGTAGTGGCAAGGGTATAATACTACCAACAACAAAAGTGTAAAAACTCGATCGAAGAGCTAGCTTGGTGTGTTGTTTACAATAATTCGCGACGCCAAAGATGTCATTTTCGGCGATGCTGATTCGCCATGAATGGACGGTATAGAGTCTTGTCGAACACCTCACTCTTAAAGAAGTTCATTACTTTCCTGTTTCTGACGCGCAACAGCTCTTCAATCTGGTTTACCTGCGTAACTGGGAAAAAATTACCGCAGTGTACCAGGGAAATCATCCTTACTCTCTACAGCTCATTGGTTCGTTCCCATCTTGAATATCGTGTTCAGTTTTGGTCACCGTACCTCAAGAAAATAAGACAAAGAATGGGGAGCTTCCAAAGACGGTTCCCGTACTGAGAAACAAATCCTACGAGAGCAAATTAAACGGCCTGAATCTCTTTAGCTTAGAAAAGAGAATGCTAAGAGGTGAACTAAAACAAGTATTCAAAATAATCAAAGGCTCTGATAACCTTGATATAGCGTTACTTACGACCTGATTTGTCTGATTTCGATCGCAGTAACCGATACGAAGTCGTGGGCAAACATTTTATTTCGAATGATGAGATGTACTTATTCTTCAACAACCTTTGGTGTCTCAGCAGTGTCAGGAGGGTGTACGAGGAGCCAGCCAGTCATGAGACGTAGTTACGATGGATACAATGCTCAGGTTATATTCACACGCACGGACATCATGTGTGATATGTCTCACTTTACACTTCTTAACATCAAAATATTATCAGAAATTTACGTTTTTCTTACCGGTGGTTCGACAGAGTAAGTATTCCATATGTAAAGTACAATAATGGTAATGCAGTGTAACACAGATATACTTGTGGGTGCGCCAATTAATCCTAGTCTCGTTACAATAGTGATGCTCCGGCACGCACGGGTGTGATTCTGGCAAGGCAACCCAACCATTCCACCGTCACAGTGATGAAAAGGACCTCAAGCCACTATCACCTCATCCGACTCCATCCACTTTATTCTTTCGAGGGACACAGACAAGAAGATACCGCAGTTATAGGAGTATCTTGCCAGATCTGAGTTTAGAACCATCTGCGTCTCTCCGATTTGGTAGCTAGACGACTTTGTGAAGGAAGTGACTGTTGCTACATGCAACCAGGATCATGGCGTCTGCTGACAATTTAGCAGCTTCGACGATTAAAGAAAAACCAAACCTGACTTGTTTCGACGACGATTCACTACCCAATATCCCCTCTAAGGCTGAACATTGTTCAGACCTCCGATGTGAGTGTCTTTCAATATCTTCCCAAAGTACAGATACTGAAGAAAGTGAGTTACGAGGAACATATTCTGAAGAGTTACAGCCTGCAGAGGCTCATGAACCTCAGCCTGAAGGCAGGGAAGACTCGTTATCAGGACATGTTAGGGAAGAGGAGCTCCACGAGAATGCCTTTACACGCTTAGAGCTAGACAGTGAGGACACTGTTGCGTGTGATGTTGCTACAAGCGGAAATGAGACATCGACAACCAGAACCAGATGCTTATCCCTCGGCTCGCACGACTTTCCCATTCACTCCGGATTCTCCACTTTATCATTTCCCGTGGGGAGGCGCTCTTCAGTTTCTTTACCAAGTAATACGTTGAACCTAGTCTCTTCCTCTCTGCACTCTGAACAGCTCCCGAGTGAACCAAGAGTACTTCCTAGTAATGCGTCTCACAGCTTGCCGACTCCTGGCGACACTGGAAGTCGGTACGTTCCATTAGGTATCACAGGGAGTTCTAGCACAACGGCCGTCTCGCACGTGGGAGACTCGGGCTGGAGGCGTCTGAGTCTGGCCCAGAACTCTTACAGATGGAAAAACTCTAGACGAGTATGCCATCATCGGTTGAACTTTGCACAAGATGGACCTCCTTGCTACCTCTGCTCTTTGTCAGATCTCCCTCCAAAATATCGCACCATAGAAAATGTAGGGCTAGGGAAGGTCAAAAGGATAGCAATGGCTTTTGTTCAAGGTCTAGCGACTTCGCACGTTCCTGGGAGGCGGAGATCTTGTCCGACCCCTGCCGAAAGCCTAGGAGGCACTCAGCCTTTCACCATCAGCAGTGGGAAGAGCACCTGGCATAACAGTCAGGATTCTACAGGTGACTCTCAGGTTCCAACTTCAGGAACGCCTAATACCTTACCAGCGTCAGACACCGACACCGGAAACTACAGACGCACCCAGCACGACGACAACGCACATGAGTTGTCCTGTCAGAGACCATCCTCCTCCATGTCGTCTTCAGAGGCGACACACACGGATGGTGGTGACCCATTGTACTCGACCCCTGGGTGCTCACGCGACTGTGGCGGCTCCGTGGTAACAGAGCCACCACCTTACACGCCCCCGACTCCTGGTTCCCTCGTCTCAAGAAGCACACATGAGATCCTGCAGCTGGAGAGGGAGAGCGACCAGGCAACTGGCCATGACCAGGGTGCCTTCATCCGAAACACGTAAGTTGGTTGTGTTTCCCCTCACTATCCATTCTCTCTCTCTCTCTCTCTCTCTCTCTCTCTCTCTCTCTCTCTCTCTCTCTCTCTCTCTCTCTCTCTCTTTGGTTCTGCATTTTTTTCATATTTCGTCAGTTATACCCACTCCTCCGTATCCTGCCTTTTCTGCCGGTCTAGATTTTGTTTTGTTTTGTTTTATTTCTTTTTCTCTTATTTCTCTGCACTGCTCTGTATGTTTCCTGTCTTTTTTTTTCTCTGTTCTATTTTGCTTCGGTATGTGTCCTGTGATGGCCGTTTTCTGTCATCTTTTGTACAAACGTAAGCCATTGGGAACTTTTTTTTGTTATTTCCTGCTTCACTTACCCATGAATCGTTACTGTTAACTCAGGGGGCTCCCTTTTATCATCACTACCACCCTTTTGTTCTTCTAATGCAGTAACTGCTGTCATTGCGACCCCTACAATTGCTATTGTCACTGCTATTTTTGCATTTTCTACTGTCTCAGCTACCCCTGCCTCTGCTGCTATCATTGCTGCCTTTGCCTCCAATGCTGTCACTGCTACCTTTGCTTCTGCAGCTGTTCACTGCTACCCGTGCCTCTGCTATCGTCATTCCCACTCTTCTGCCGTCACTGCTACCCTTACCTCTGCTATTGTCGCTGCTACCCTTGCCTCTGCTATTGTCACGATTACCATCGCCACTGGTATTGCTGTTGCTACCCCTACCCCTCCTGCTGTCACTGCTATCCCTGCCTCCACTGTAGACACTACCCCTACCTCTGCAGCTGTTATTGCTATCCTTGCCATTGTGTTATTGTTACCCCTGCCTCTGCTACTATCACTGCTACCCCTGCCTCTGTTGATATCACTGCTACTACCTCAGCTGTTGTTATTGCTACCCATACCCCAACTGCCATCACTGCTACCCCTGCCCCTTCTGTTGTCAATGCTGCCCTTACCCCTGCTTTTCTCACTGCTTACTTTGTCTTTACTGCTGTCGTTGCTCTCTGACTCTGTTGCTGTCACTTTTACCCTTGCCAAGATTCTAGTAGGTTCTCAACAGGGACAGGACCTTTAACTATTTGCTTACCATATTCAGAACCCCCAGTTGTCTTCCTTAGTTACCACCTATAGTTATCACCACTCAGAGGGATAGGCACACTGAAATAGAGAGAGACCTTGCCTAACACAAGCAGCTATCTACCTGGAGAAAATCTTGATACCCACACAAATCATTGTTCAGTCTGTCAAAGAGAGCAGCACTTTTGAATGATACATTCACAAATCAAGGCACTGGCTTAAAGAATTAATCCATTACACTCATCATAGGAGCAGGATGTATTAGTATACTGAAGTACATTGACTGATACAACTGTTGTTTAAGCACACTTGCATGTCTCATTAATTCCATTTTTCCCAGTTAACAGATTATCAGGTACCATAAACTAAATGCATAGCAGGGATGAGACAAGTACTGCCAGAAGTGCATCAGCTCTTTAGAATAAGAATCTACTACATGTAATATAGTAGCACCAAACAAACACCAACTTATCTTGTATAAACCACTGATATTGGAAGATTGCTTACTATATAGTAAGAAATACATAGTGTGTACATGTGTTTATGAGATGTACTACTGACTGCACTGCACTTCTCTCATGGCACTGGAGGTTTTAATCCTTTTATCATGATTTTGAGCAAGTCCTTTTCATACCTGTTAAAACATAAAATGGGGGATGCATTAAGAAATACTGCAGATATTTAACTATATTGCATTAACTTCATATAATCTGCCTTTTAATTTGCCTCTTCATTAACTGTAGTCCTCTTCCCTTCAGCCAATGCAACCTAGTATACTCCATCCTGCTTGCATCAGCAACCACAGTATTGGTGATGGGATATGACCAGCCTCTGGTCATCCTTGCCTGTGTCATATTGTTTCTCGCTGTCTTCATCTTCCTGCCAATCATCTGGTGCATAGAGGGCTTCCTTCACTTGAAGACTGAGAGGTCCCGAAGGAATACTGTGCATCCACAGTTTCAAAACAATTTTATCTTTCCTGTAATCCGCTAGTGGTTCTGTTACTGAAGGATCTTACTTAATAGTGCCTGTTCTACTGGCATTCAGTGAGCCATAACAATGTTAGAATCCAGTCATGCTGAACCATAGTCTACCAGCTTTTAAGATGTTTTTATGTCATAAATGATCCCTCATGTACTGAAGAAGAAGCTTCTGGTGGTAATGAGTGGCCAATCATGACTTCACAAACTGAAATTTGCAAGGTTCTACTGGCTCAGAGTCCAAAACCAATACTTCTTGAAAAACTTTTCATTCATAGGAAAAAGATCACTTAGACCTACTGAGTCAGAATGTGACTGTCATTTCCATTATAGTATTCACCAAGACATTTATCTTTGCATACAATACTGTCATTATTATACATAACTAAATGTCTTACAAATCACTACAATTGTGTATGCTTCCTCAATATAGCTCTAAACATATGTAGTTTACTGTTCAATGTCTATATTTTGATATTGTTACCTTAATGTTTTGTATGCCAACCAGTATGTACTTAGAGGAATAACTTTGTGAAGAACCAGTATCAAGATTGCAACAAACATAAATGATATTGCCTCCATTTTCAATAAATATTTGGAAAAAGTAATGTCACTGGAGTATCTTTCAACAGGTATACTTCTAATGTATGTATATTTCACTTGCCAGCCATAAGATGATTTAGCATGGGATATATGATACCATCCCAAAGAGTTTAGTACATAATTTTCCACAAAGAATTGATTTTAACTCAAAGATATGGAAGAAGAGAATTTTTTTTGTAAAACATATAAAGTAGATATCCCCATTCTAAAACCCTGTAGATACTAATTAGAAACACTGTATGTCAGTAAGAAATAACTACAGGTGCTAGACAGATATACCTGAATGAAGAATAACTTTATATCAGGTCATTACTTACAATTAGCAAGGGGCTGGAAATCCTCCCCTCCAGTTTTACTTCTCCAAAAGAAGGAACAGAGAAGGGGGCCTTAGTCTGAACCCACATTCTAAACACATGTGGATGGCAAGAAGTCTGATATGGGAATACAAAGGAATATCAATACAAATGATTCAAATGGCAAAAGATCACTAGGTATCCTAGAGGCTATTTGTAACAAAGAGATATGAAAATCGTAGCTCAGTATGGTAAGAGTAGAAGGGCATAAACATTCAAAACAGGAAAATACTATAAATTTTTCTTGTAGCTAAGGTGATGCAAATAATGTCCAGTTTTGGATTTCTATCTATATATCTATCTATATCTCTGATGCCTGTTCCAAATGGAGCTCCTTCAATAGGATCGACTTGCATTTGCAGTGAAACAATTATCAAGTCTATTCTTAATCATATGTATAGTACCACTTTCAAGCACTCTGTGTGGTAAATAAATCCATCTATTAAGCCTGTTGAAGAAAAAGTACTTTTCCTCATTTGAGGTATTATGTTTGCCCGTGAGTCTGGAACCATTACCACAACAGAAATCAGATGAATCTATCCTTAAATAGCTCGTTAGATTGATATTATTGAAGCTTTTGATTCTGAATGCCAGTATCCATTACTACAACACAAATCAGATGAATCTGTCCCTAAATAGCTTGTTAGACTGAAATTATTAAGCATTTGATCATTCTGAATGTCTGTATCCAAACACCTCTTTGGTTCCTCTTTTCTAAACTAAATAGTTAAGTCATTTAGTCAGCTCTCATAGGATTTGTTTCTCAGTCCTGGAATCATCTTGGCAGCTTGCCTCTGTACTCTCTCTATTCTATCTGTATCTATTTTCAAGTAGGTTATCCAAAACTGAACACAATGTTCAAGATAGGAACAAACCAGTGACTCGTAAAGAGTAAGGATAATTTCCCTGAAGACTGCAATGCTCAGTACCACTTACTCAGACAGAGAATGTTGCTTCCTTCCATTGGAGGTTATCAAAATGGAGATTCATAGTTTCTTAAAGGTATATTTCAATGTTTTGTCATATCCCATTAATATGTCACTGCATATGGAAGTAAAGTGACAACAGAAAGGTAAAATATCTAAACATTTGAAGGAGGCCATCAGTGGTACTGATTTTGTCTTTCATCTTTTTTTTTGTCCTCTACTTTTTGATCCAAAGTGGTATCAATGACCTTGGTACCATGGAGCATATTTTGCAGTATAATGTTGTTTCCTAATTGGTAGCCAGAGCTCTTGATGATATTGCATCTAGACTGTGGGCACTTTCTACGATGGAGATGGTCTTATGTTTCAAAGGGCTTCAACAGAGTTCATGTGATTCTCCAAGCTCTTTTAGAAGGGCAAGGTTAATTGACAACATCTCTATGGTGCCTGTCAAGGTGATATCATCTATATATATGCTCTTCATGATTACTTCAAAGGCTAAGCCCAGTTTCTGCCCTTTTCTCTATTGAATTCCTCACAACTCTTCTGTCTTCTTCAATGGTTCTGTAATTCCACCTCTTGACTCAATGAACACACTTGGTATAACTATAAGATCCATACAGTCACAGAAACCCCACCTTATGTAATTGGTTAAGTCTGCCTCTAAGAAACTGAGAATACTTTTTAGGTGTCAAAATTCTACTGAACAGTAGCTTTGGTTATACAAAGGATTCATCCGTCCTTGTATGAAGCACTCCTCTCACATCTCGGGTGGTTCTAGCTCTGAATCCCTACTTGACAGAATTGAGTTGAAAGCTGTCTGGCTTATCAAATTTCCTAGGGTACATTCAAACTTGACTTACACCATAATTTTGATTCACTTTCCACCCTCTAGAGGTATTACTTTGGTTTTTGCTCCTGAGAACTGGCTGCTTGAGTGCCCCCACTACCTGTTAGACCACACAATACTCAGCAAGCTGTTGATTCACATGATTACTGTGTGGCCATTGACAACTCAAGGGTGGGCCTCTTAATAACCGTTTCTCTCCCTACATTCAAAGCTTTCGAAGCTTTGGAACTCTCTACCCTCTCATGTCTTCCCTAATAAATATGACCTGGCTCTTCTTAAAAGACAGGTTATTCACTTCCTCCAAAATTCATATATTTTTCCTTGACTCTTCTTTTTTCCTGTCATTAACCTCTCTATATTTCAATCAAGGCCCAGCCTTGATGTAGACTTTTGTCTGTTACTGGTGTCTCCACTGTAAAAAAAAAAAAATAATAAAAAATAAGCAGGTTGCCCTACTGGGAACCTCTGGTTGAATCAGTCTTTTGTTCACTAAAGAGTAATGCTGAGGATGAATTGTGGCACAGTTAGACAAAAGGAGTGATATAAGGAAAGTACACAGACACAGACACACACAAAACACAAACTCCAAAGTTGGTCTGATACATGGTTGATGAAATTCAACCTGAGTAGATGTAAAGTAATGAGGATGACACTTTAAAAGGCCTCAGTGTGAGTATTACCTAGCAGGATATCAGCTCCAGGAATCTGTGTGTGAGAGGGACCTGGTTGTTGACATTGTCTCACTTCAGAAGATTAATAAGGACAAACTGTTTGCTGATAATATCACAATAGCATTCAAGTATATAGATAAGGAAATATTCTGCAAGCTATGCACATTGTTCTTTATGCCAAACTAGAATGTGCACCTCAAGTTTGGTCACTATACTTGAAGCACAAATAATTAATAGAGAAGGTCCATAGCAGGGCAATAAAGGTGCTTCATGGTTTATTTGCACCATAACTGTACTCCTGTGATATACACACACACGAACCGATTCATCTACCATTTGTGTGTGTGTGCGTGTGAAAAATTAGAATTGGCTGTGGTCTACCTCCTGTACCCAAGATTTGAAATAATGTAGGCCTGATTTCAGGCATGCCCCATGATGACTATTGGCCACTATCATATTTATTTTATTTGTTATACTTTGTTGCTGTCTCCCGCGTTAGCGAAGTAGTACAAGGATGAAGACGAAAGAATGGCCCAACCCACCCACATACACATGTATATACATACACATCCACACACGCACATACAGAGAAGGGGGCCAGGTGAAGGTATTCCCTCAAAGGCCCAGTCCTCTGTTCTTAACGCTACCTCGCTATCGCGGGAAATGGCGAATATGAAAAAAAATATATATATATATATATATATATATATATATATATATATATATATATATTATTATTATTATTTTTTTTATTTTGCTTTGTTGCTGTCTCCTGCGTTAGCAAGGTAGCGCAAGGAAACAGACGGAAGAATGGCCCAACCCATCCACATACACATGTATATACATACACATCCACACACGCAAATATACATACCTATACATCTCAACGTATACATATATATACACACACAGATATATACATATATACACATGTACATAATTCATAGTCTGCCTTTATTCATTCCCATCGCCATCCCGCCACACATGAAATGACAACCCCCCCCTCATGTGTGCAAGATAGCGCTAGGAAAAGACAACAAAGGCCACATTCGTTCACACTCAGTCTCTAGCTGTCATGTAATAATGCACCGAAACCACAGCTCCCTTTCCACATCCAGGCCCCACAGAACTTTCCATGGTTTACACCAGACGCTTCACATGCCCTGGTTCAATCCATTGACAGCACGTTGACCCCGGTATACCACATCGTTCCAATTCACTCTATTCCTTGCACGCCTTTCACCCTCCTGCATGTTCAGGCCCCAATCACTCAAAATCTTTTTCACTCCATCTTTCCACCTCCAATATGGTCTCCCACTTCTCCTCGTTCCCTCCACCTCTGACACATATATCCTCTTGGTCAATCTTTCCTCACTCATTCTCTCAATGTGACCAAACCATTTCAAAACACCCTCTTCTGCTCTCTCAACCACACTCTTTTTATTACCACACATCTCTCTTACCCTATTATTACTTACTCGACCAAACCACCTCACACCACATACTGTCCTCAAACATCTCATTTCCAGCACATCCACCCTCCTCTGCACAACTCTATCTATAGCCCACGTCTCGCAACCATATAACATTGTTGGAACCACTATTCCTTCAAACATACCCATTTTTGCTTTCCGAGATAATGTTCTTGACTTCCACACATTCTTCAATGCTTCCAGAACTTTCACCCCCTCCCCCACCCTATGATTCACTTCTGCTTCCATGGTTCCATCCGCTGCCAAATCCACTCCCAGATATCTAAAATACTTCACTTCCTCCAGTTTTTCTCCATTCAAACTTACCTCCCAGTTGACTTGTCCCTCAATCCTACGGTACCTAATAACCTTGCTCTTATTCACATTTACTCTCAGCTTTCTTCTTTCACACACTTTACCAAACTCAGTCACCAGCTTCTGCAGTTTCTCACATGAATCAGCCACCAGCGCTGTATCATCAGTGAACAACAACTGACTTACTTCCCAAGCTCTCTCATCCACAACAGACTGCATACTTGCCCCACTTTCCAAAACTCTTGCATTCACCTCCTTAACAACCCCATCCATAAACAAACTAAACAACCATGGGGACATCACGCACCCCTGCCATAAACCAACAACCAACATTCACTGAGAACCAATCACTTTCCTCTCTTCCTACACATACACATGCCTTACATCCTCAATAAAAACTTTTCACTGCTTCTAACAATTTATCTCCCACACCATATATTCTTAATACCTTCCACAAAGCATCTCTATCAACTCTGTCATATCCCTTCTCCAGATCCATAAATGCTACATACAAATCCATTTGCTTTTCTAAGTATTTCTCACGTACATTCTTCAAAGCAAACACCTGATCCACACATCCTCTACCATGTGTGTGAAATTACCTATTTGTACTGTATGGAAAGGGAGTTAAACACTCATCTCCTAACCTTGATTATAAGTACCATGTTTCCACTCCTATGTAAGTATGCACCCCCTCCCCCCAAGCCTAAGACAGGTGTGTGTGTGTGTGTGTGTGTGGTAAATCAGGAAATATATCTAAAGAATGCAGATCTATTTCATTTGTAATTCCCTATCATACTGATAATTCTGGACTAGAACTATATGTCTGTTATTGATGCACTGAAGAAATTAAAGTCAATGTTTATCACATCTTTTGTAAAAGCATCTGAAAACTAACTTCTGTAAGTCCTCTATATCCAAATGATAATAAAACCATATGTGCAGAGCTACTTTATTGAGCTTTGACTACATACATTAGTCATTATTATGCTATACTGGGTAAATGGCTAAATAAGGTCTCCTGTGTTCCTTCTCAGTGATACTTCATTTACTGCTATGAGTATAGAGACCTGACACCACAACCTTTATACTTGATTAAGCTTAAGCTTTACAATACAAAAATGTCTAAAGAGCTCCGAGCATAAGCATAACTTCTATCATACAGATATAATGATGATAACATCAGTATGCAGTAATGAATCATACATTCATATATCTTGCACCATTCAAACTGGGGAAAGTATTCGCAATTTGATGACAAAAAAGGACCACAAAAACATAAGCTACAGAAACTTCTCCATAGTTTGGTCATCTCTTAGGGTTTCCAAGCCCAAGCACTTAAGCTGCTATGCTTTCTCATAACCTCATAAAATGGGTCAGTAAATGCTCATTATCAGGCTAAATCACAGAAAATATTGGTGGCATGTACATTACAAAACAACAGCTGAAAGTGTGGGAGGATCTTTGAGAAAAGGAAAGAATCAACACTATATCACAGTCTTTGTACTATTGTTTCTTTAAACTGTGGTTAAGCATAAGATATATTTGGAAAATAAGGCTAATTCAGATCATCAATTCCACAATTCTTTTTCCAAATACATCCTTTATACAATGGTAATAACAGTAAGTTGTATGGTGTGAAGCACTACATTCTTAGAATTGAGATGCACAAGTATTAAATGAATATATACTTTAAGATAAAAAACAATAAAAAAGTATCATCTTTCAAATTTGTAAATGATACTTCATATGCAAGCCATAAAACTGACTGCTTCAGTCTCTTTAATTCTACTTAGGCAATTGGAATATGATGTGGATGGAAATAAGCAAGCAGCAACCATTAGTGGGATTGGAGATCAGGTAAAAAGTTTCTGTCATTATGTTACTGCAATATGCTTTCGCAATACATACACAAATCAGTTATGAATTAGCTAAACATGAGACTGAAAACTTTAATTTGTGCTGTGTTTCCAGTATCAGAGAGTTATAAAAATAATTAAAAGGAAGTCATTCATAAGACATATTCAACCTTTGATTATGATTTCTATGGCACTGTTATCAGGCTACACAGTTCTGGAAAATCTGCCAATGTTTCAGGTGTTGGATATCAAACTGAGAAGACACTTTTCAAATCAATAAAAAACTCATGAAATACCGTATAACATAGGTCAACTATTTCATAGTTTCACATCGATAAATGTTACAAATCATCCATGAGAATATCAGGTGAGAGGCTGACTCCATACATCTACAAATGAAATGAATTTATTGAGGTATCATATCCTTACCGCCATTTACATCTTATAATTACAGAACACCCTAGAGCTCTTCACATCTCATATCATGCATATCTAGCCAAATGTGCATCTTTTCAGTCCAGTGCAGTGTCCAGTGCAGTGGGATATTAAAAAAAAAGTTGAGAAAAGGGAAGAGGGAACTGCTAAATAACGAGGATATCAAAATCCTTAGTAACTTCACATTATTCTAGGTTTGGTCTAACTTGACACATTTGCTAAACATTTTCTGATACTTGTATTTAAATGATATTCTAATATCTGTCAATGAGCAATTTGTCTCTAAAAATTCTCCTGATGTGAAGCTCTAGTGGTGGGCAAGACTGTGTCAACTCATAAGTCTCTTATGTACAGACCCCTATAAATCATTTCCTTCCAGGTAATAACTGTACTGAGGCATTCTTTCATGTGTGCCATTCTCATTACTATACATTCCCTTGTATTGAATTTCATCAACAATTAGTAGAGCCATGGAAGCTGATGCAATCTTCTATTTCCCTCATGACCTAAACATTATCATTCCTTTCCTGGAGATATGGTAATGATACCAAGCCTCAGTCCAGAATGCTGTTTATGTAAGGTCCTCAAGAGAATAGTAGTCCCATGGTAGTCCAATGCATCTGTCTAAGATACCATCAGATTAACAGGGGTTCTCCAAGTCATGGCTATTACATTGTGCAACAACAGTGAACTTACAATTTCAGTAAATACTGTAACATGCTTACAATAATTAGTGTTCTTCATTTAATGTTTTCTCATCTTTTTTTATACTTGTTCACCGTTTCCCATGTTAGTAAGGTAACACCAGAAACTGACAGAATTAGCCTCATTTGCTTACATCCATTCTTTGTCATGTGTGATGAACCAAACTAATAGCTCACTATTCACAACAAGGGCACACAGACCTTTTCATGGTTTCCCTTGGGTGCTTTATATGCATTGGTGCAGTCCACTGACAGCATATCATTATTTTGTAACACAATCCATATTTAGAAAAACCTACATTAATCACATCTATTATTTTTCATTGACATGTTTTCCCTGTCATTATTTTGAATGTACCATCAATCATTTTAAGAGAAACCTATATCAGTTACATTCTTTTATCAACTTCCACATATCAGTGCTAACACTCTTCTGATTATTTTGGTGTATTATTTGCCATATGTTGGGCCTTTCCTCATGCAGTTCTTTGCCTTTTTCAGAAATCTGCACAAAGTCAGTATTTTGTTCCAAAAACTTTATCACTGATACATTCTAATGAAATCAGTGGGCTGTTTGAACAACCAGATAGCAAAGACACAGGAAAGTGACATAAGGTTAGATGCATTAAAAGATTGACAAGAAAAACATTGAGAAAAATTTATCACTTCAATTTAAGTCACACACTTGCCATATGTGTTTATGCAGGGTTCTTACCTGATATAATCCACTTACTGGCTGCAAGTGTATGGAGTCTACTGATCAAGTGAAAGGTTAATATTTTAAGTACTAGCACCAAATGTGGATTCTATAATTTTACCTTTGGAACTGTAGTTTGATTTATATATCACTGACACAATATTCCAGTCCATAGTGTGGCCTTGACTATGGACATGATTAAAAACAGCAGGGCTTGACCTTATCTTTCTTACATTCAGTAACCCTAGTATCTAAATCAGAACCAATTTGACCAATATATGCCTGTTATAGTGGCTACAAAGTATGTTATAAATCCAAGGATTACCTTCCTGAGCAGTCCTTTGATATACATAGACAAGATTGCTACCTATGTTATTAGGATAGTTAAAAATCATTATACAATTACTATTTGTATAAATGCATCTGGATATAGATCTATGTCTGGCAAACCAAAAATAAATGTAAAAAAATACTAATCTGACATTGAAAAAATCAGGAACCAAGGTGGAGACACTGTCCATCACATCTGGTCATAGACATCCCGACCATATCATGCTAGTCCAGCATGTGAAATGAATGGTGGTGGTTAAACACATCCAACTACGTAACCTCCTCAGTACAATATCATGGCTCTTGGCAATTACTGTTTGTTTGTCAAGTCCAAGTGAACAAGAATTTGGCAGCCTTATATATCATATGATGGTTGAAGTGGGTGAATTAACATGAACACATCCTAATTTGGGAAGAATATTGTTTTAATCCCCACATAAAGTTTTGTGTAAAATAAAAAAAAACTACTGACATTTAGAATTAATCTGTTTGCCAGTTCACTTGCCTGTAGAGGGCAAACTGGGTACATATAGCAAACACAGTAAAAAAAAGTACTTGCATTCTAAATATACAAAAAAGTTTATGCTATACAGCAAAGCTCACTTTTAGAAAAATAAATTACAAGAATATATTATTTTTCATGAACACCACAGATTCACTGAATGATACTTGATAAACTGATTTCGACTTCTGATAACATCAGATGCATACATAAAAAGGATGACTGCTAATCTATTTGGTGATCTCACTTAACTATGAATATTATGCACTGGAAATATGTAATTCAAGTTAGCAATTAGCTATTCTTCATTATTTTGCTGACTTTATTTTTATCATTATGAGAGATTCAGCACAGAAGTGTATGAGGCCATTGCTTATCTGCTCCTGATGCTACCTCATTAAGATGGGAGAAGCTATTGTGCATAATACAGAAGGTAAATGATCAACGTTATTAACAGACTTATTGATCATTATCCTTTGCTAATTGCTAGGTCACATGCATGGTGAGGTAACCAAGTATATCCTCTAAATTCAAGATACAGATTATGAACATGTGAAAGACAAACATAGACTAGAAGGTACCCAATGAATAATCAGCGAATGGCTTAAAAGAAGCTTATAAGAGAATAACTGCTTACAAGTGCAAATGCAGCTGGCATACACAGGTGTAAATTGTCAGTGATGAGCCAGTGCTTATCCTGATGTCCTGAAGGAAGTGAGGGCATCAACTGTCATTTACAAAAGTAAAAATTGGGCCTGGACAACTCAACTGACCACTGAGTGGTTTGATAATCATATTGTAGTGGAGGCTCAGGAACAATACCAGAGAACTGGAAACTTGAAGAGACTAATATTTTTGCAATACATCTTCCCACTCACCACACTTCCCTGATCCAACTGGTGAAGCAAGGAATATTCTCCAGAATGAAATGATATAACAGGAACAAATGTATGCATCATCTGATTTGTTCCTGTTCATCTGCTGTTGGTATCAAATGATTCAAAAGGAATTTAACGTCAAGGATAGTATTTGGGCACTTGCATGGGCATAGGAGCTAGTGACACCAACACCAAAAAATGCTTGTAATAACTCATGACCAGTTTTCAAGTTATATGTTCCTAAGAGTGATGATGACTTTGAAAGATATAGCCTTCCAAATGATGCAATACAGGCAGCAGAATTGCTACAGTACATGGATGGTATGAATAGTGAACTGACCAATGACATGTGAAAATGAAATTCTGGACTGGATGAGTTGCAATGTTGAGTCACCTGCAGTTTCCCAGATGAGTGGTGAAAAACTGGCATTATGGTTATGAATGCCATTTAAGACAGTGATGATGAGTGCAAATGACAGTAAAGAAAGACGAGATCAGCATGGATTAAGAAACAAAACTTGGAGATCTATTTCATAAAGTTCTTGTAGCAAAGAAGTTTCATATCTCAGTAAGAAATAATGAGTGTACCATGTCCTAAAACACAAATCAAGGAAAAGAAATACTTCATGAAGCAAGTCTAAAAATTTTTAACTCTAAGGAATGAGCCCTAAAAATTTAGAGTAATATGGAAAGAATGAACAAAGAAAGACTGGTAAGAGCATCTGCATGTCAGAAATGGAGAGGGGAAGGGTAAAGGGGAAACCAAGCAGGAAATGGAGGGAACAAGTGAAGGAGGCTTTGGCATATCAAGGCCTCAATATTTGGGAAGGTGAGAAGCACATATGACAGAATGAAATGGATCAATATGGTATATACTTGGGGGTGATGTGCTTTCAATGGGCTGAACCAGGGCATACAAAGAATTCAAGGGACTTAGCCATGAGTAGTTGGATCTGGTTTCAGTACATAATATACGACTGCTGAAAAGAGAATGTGTGCAAATGAGGTCATTGCTCTTTTGTAGCTGACACTACCTTGCTATGGTGAAGGAAGTAAATGGGTATAAAAGAAAATCCATATACAATAAAAAAAATTGCACCTACAATAAAAAAATCTATATACAATAAAAAAAATTGCACCTACAATAAAAAAAAATCCATAATTCAAACTCTGTTTGGTCCCAAGGAATTCAGGTTGGATATTTACCTGTCCTATCAGGATTATAGTGCTCAGCTTCTTAAAGAATCTGGGTTTTGAAGAACTGGTAGAACCAAATTCTTTGGAGGGGACAAAGAAGAGGTTTACCTGAGGTGAATAGACCTAAAAAAAAAAAGTTTCTCTGTACCAAAGGAGTATCCAGTGAGGGACATAATAATGACCAAACATGTCTACACAGTTCCTGAGAACTAAGATCTAGTGCTTGAAGGAATAACTTCTTCATAAATTCTATTAGAAAATATTAACACTTAAACTGCCAAGAAGTCTTAGAAGGTAGTGCTGATTTCCAAAATAAATAATAAGCTCTACCATCAAGAGAAAGCTTGACAAAATAGTTTATTTTATAAAAAATGGAGGAAAACCCCAGGTCACTGACCTACATTTACACGATTCTCTGACAAATAAACACCCATACTCCATCATTTTGGAAAGATGTGTTCAGTTCTGGAGGTTAAGATCTGGGTAATATATATTTAGGTGGAATGTAAATTAAGTCAAGATGACCAACAATGAGAAATTCCTTAACACTTCAAAGAATCAGCAAGAAACCACCCTTCCAGATCCTGGTAAGGCTCTACCAATGGGGTAGGTAATTCAATTTAAATGTCACAAAGTGATGGCATCAAAATTCTATGAAAACCTATCAAAACGTTTGGACACAATGAGTAGTTTGAATGACCTGAGAAGTGCTCTCAAAGAGGCCTAAGAAATGGTGCCTCTGCATATGTAAGAGACATACATCCCTTGTCTGAAAGGATCAGAAAACTGAGTTCCTAAGAGCCTAGCTTCCATTTCCACTGAAGGCAAGATTAAGGACTTCACAAGGAAAAACTAGATGTTCACCTTACAAAACAAAAGGCATTTCATATGAAGACTGTGACATTACTCAGGCTAAATGTTATGGAAAGATAAGTCCTGTTTATATGGATAGCATATACAGAAAACAAATTCAAGTCATATTAAGATGACAATGGCTTTTAGAAGGCATACTTTAACACCCTATTCTTCTTATATCATACTCTGATATTTTCATCCAAAAAATTATTCGCTGTAATACTTTCTAACTCGAGTAAACACTTAACAAAACAATACAAAGAGTTACAAATAAATCAGGAGCCTATCATCCCATTTTTCGTTCCAGTACTTTCACATTCAGTAAATATTGCAATGGCAGATTTCTGATAAACGAAACCACATTCTTCCCTCGCTTCTTGCCTGTATGTGGGCTTGCAGCACTTACTCAGATACACCAGCACTGTGAAATTACCAAAACAAACTCGCTAATCTTAAATCAAAACCATTCCTTCTCTTGTGTTGTTAAAATTGCTATCACCTCTGAATGTTTAGAATTTGATAATGCTCACAAAGTCAGCTTCCTTATAAGCATACTCCTCCACTTTGTCATTTACAGCTGGTTTTTACTTCACTTTATATCTACAATTATTCAGTTCTATAGCACTTTCCCTTCATTACCCTGTGCAACCATTCTTTTATGTCAAAACTACTTAAACTGATTCTTCCCTTGCCTTACCAATCACTTTCTTGTAAAACAAATATATCATTCACCACCTCCAAGTTTGACATCACTGTATATATAAACAAATACTGTTCAAGATTGCCCTTCTGCAGAGTTCCAACACAACGCATCCCTGCAACCTCTTTATTGGATGGAGATAAAAGTACATGTAAGATAATAAAGCAGCCTTTTTTCAGGAAGTAGGAAGTCATACAAAGGCAAGTGTTAAGATGTCTCTGCTTTGTCCAAGATGAGAGACTGACTGCTTGTCAATTGTGAGGTAGAGGAAAATTGAGCTGGCTTATCCCTGATTATGATCTGAGAATGGATTGACACTTCTGAGGTAGAGGATGATCACCTAGATACAGGTGTATAACTAGGTGTTTCAAGTCTGTCTACTGAGTTCAGCAGTGAAATGTAACTCATGAAAAAGTAGGTCTTGTAAAAAACATACAAAAACAGTGCAGTATCATACATAAATGTCTATGTTCAAAAGACAATGAAGTTACACTTCTGAGGGGGTTGGTATCTATAATTATCAACATAGCTGGCTAAAAATGTGTTAGAGTACAATCTGAGTCAGTGGGGAACATTCAGGAAGTGAAGCAATGCATTGATATGTAATGCAAAGAGAATGAATTCCTAGTAGGGGAAGGAATGTGGCTTAAAGTTATGAAGAAGGTAACATTCGTTATGTTTTGTTAATATATCATCTTTATGCATTCTGATATAAACAATTATCGATATATATTATCTTTCTGTATTTTGATATAAACAATTTGGGCTCAAACTTTGTGCACCACTAAATGTAATAAGTTACTACCTGCATCAACTACATGTCCAGGCAACAATATACTACATTTCTGCATTTTCTTTACAAACTTTACACTCTTGATAATTCTTTTTCATGATGAAACCATCAGTCACATACACATAATTGTATTTGTATCATGCAAATTTTTCTTTTTCAGATTGGGATGGTTTGTCAACCACCCTGCCCTCATTTCTGGGCACTTTAATCATAAATGTACGTTATCTATCTGCACTTAGTACCAACTTCTAGTAATTCATCTTTCTAATATGATTTTTTCTGACATTTACCAATTGTACTATCAGCTATACATCTTAAATATCTGAAATTTTCCTATTTCCAAACATTTATTCATTTACTTAGTCAATGACTGCTCGCTAAACAAGGCTTTCTTCAAAGATGTTCTCTAACCTCCCTTATATCTCAATCCCTGGAGCACCATTTCATACATTTATCAACTACATCATTTTGATGAGTAACATATAAACATTTCCAAGTCCTTCAAGTACTGTACTAAGATTTTCCATTTCCATTTTCTCTGTCATCTGAATTACATGGTTCAATTTCTTCCCCTTCAACTTGAAACTTTCATAACTATCCTTACTTGCCACCTGGCTCCACACTAATCCTCCAGTCCTCATAATTTGAATATCTTATGATCATAACAATACACATTTTCATACATCATTCCACTTCCACATTTGGGGGAGAACACTTTACACAGTTTCAGGCATATAATCCACCCCTCTACATTATTTTATCTACAACCACATCCTATGTCTAAATCAATTCGTCAACAGGATCATCCACAAAGCATTGTCTTTTTAGTTTTCCTTGACAGTTAGAAAATTACCCATGACATGTAGTGTATCACAGTCCTGAGATGAAGTGATATCATTCATTCATCTGTTCATTTTGCCACTGTGTGGAGTGGCTGGCAGAGTTTTGACTTGTTTCTGTTCTCAACTTTCAAGGTCAGATGTGTACAACAGATTTATGTTTATTCCTGTACTGGTCAAGAACCTGTTCTTACTGAACACAGATTTTTTTGAAATGAGAGAGGAAGGCAAGGTATTTTACGAAAATGTATGGTATCAAAGCAATTGATTGCTTTAAAACAGGGAAGCTGTCAGAGATCATGGATTATTTACTATGTTAGCTTAAGCTTAAGGGCAAGTGCCTCTAAAAGATCGTTTAAGAAAGTTCAGTATAAAATAGTTCTGGGATATGAAGTGCTAATGAAATTTATGCAACATACAACCACAGCATTTACTTACTTAAGGTAGAGGATTACATTTTGTGGGTATGGGTTAATCCAAACAGACAAAAAAAGACATTCAGATTTAGGAATAATACTTTTAAATACAATCTGAAAAATATTTCTCCATGAAAGAATCATTCTTTTGTCCTGCTAAAACTCTCAAAGAAATTCTTGACATCATAAAAAATTACTTACATCAATCATATTTTCATCTAGATTTCTTTCAGCTTTTATCAGCAAAGATATCTCAAGATGAATAAAAGCATTGGACCTACTTTTACATTTTGGGCTTTATGATAACATGTCTACCTGCTCCCAAGTATTCTAATGATCTTTATGGGACTTCTCAGATTGCTGTCTGATGAACCTTAGGGGACTTCTCCCATTGCCACATAATCTAAATTTCCTTGCCTCAGTTTAAATGTCCAGCCAACTTATCATACCATTAGTAACTGACCAAGATCACTTTCATCAACAAAAAAAATGCAGGAAAAAAATCTGCTTTTTTCAGTACCCCTAAAATCATTATATGTGCACATATGTGACCTGCAAGTCACCTGCATACACTGGGACCCCATGGAAAATACATAGATGAGCACATATCACAATGACCTATGTTACAAGGATGGACTCATACCATATGTCTCAGTTGATGAGTAGAGTGAAGTACAATAACATAGGAAATATGAGAGATTGGGAAAGGAACAAGGAAGCCAGCAGAGGAAACTATCCCCCAACACTTTTAGTTTAGGCTTTCTTCATGTGAAATTAAATATCTGCACCTTAATTTTCTCTCTATGTAATTCTGACATAAAAGATGTCTGAGAAAAAGCTAAAGTATTTCAAAATATCTTTTTTCATACGTATTCACCACTTGCCACATTAGCGTGATAGCATCAAGAACAGATGACTGAGCATATCCTACAGTATCTTCCAGACAGCCTGCTAGCCACTCTTACTCATCACTGCATTTTTCAGTGCAATGTTTCTAAAAATATTCATGTTATGCACTACCAATGCTGCACCTGTATACAAAATAAAAACAGTGTGAAAGTAAGATTAGGACAAAGAAAACACAAACAAATACTCTGAGTACAAACTCAAAGCAAATTCAAGAAAAAGATAAAGTTTTCTCCATTTAACTTCTTATCAGAAACTGTCAGACATGTTTAGCACATCCTCTTTGCCTTTAGAATACTTTTTTTATCTTCAAATCATAATCTACCTTTCAATAATTTTTTTCCATATCGGGATGAACATGGAAGCAAATACTGTTGACTAAGGGTTAAAGAAAGCTTTTGTTTGATAAGATTAGCATGAGGGGTCTTTGTTTAATACCATCTCTAATCATACTTGGTTGACTTTCCATCTGTGGCTTTGGGTATGACACCTTCAGGCAAATCATCACCACCGACATGATTTTCCTTTTCTTCCCTTAGTCCCTCCTCCTTCAAGTAGGCACCATCTCATATGTTCAAAAGGCTTCACTTGTAGGCAAGAAATGTAGGTTTTGAGGATTAACTAAATTTCTCCACTGGATATAGGGCTCTAAGAGCATCAATTAAGCTTCTATTTCTTTTCCTCCTTTTTTTTACTTTCTTGAAAACTATTCATTAATTCTATACAATAATAGACCTCTGGCAAAGATACTAGCAATAACTGGATAAAAGGTGATGGCTTGCTGTGCTATACCACCTCATACTTTCATTGTGACATCATAGGTATGGGCAAGTTTCTCTATGGTCACCAAGTCTTTGCAAATGAGCATCTGCTGACCTCATGTGTTATATAATGGTTGAAGGAGGGTGAATGTTCATGGATACACCCAATTTTGATAGGGGAAAGGGGGCTGTGAATTAACCCCCAAATGAGCAAATACTAAGATGTTCTGAAGGTTCTGCATACAGTATTTTTGTCATATTCTGATATAACTAGATTGGCAATTGCAAATGTTTGCCATCCATATAAACTTGATTATAAATGATTAACAGTCCATCTTTGCCAAAATTAATTAATATTCAACCCTTTAACTGTTCCACCTGCATATGTGTCTTGGCAACCATTTCATCCATGTATATATGGACTGAGATTTGCAATCATTATCTCGAGGCAAAGTTCTAGGTAAGAGTTGGGTGCATGGGTGCCACATGCTTACTTACCCTCCAAGCATGAAAAATGGCAGCTCTATGATTTGGGTAGATGCGGCTTCTGCTATAATTTCCATATATTTGCTAATCAATATAGAAATACTATAAGATTGTTTGTAATACTGTACAGTGCACAAAGTATACTCACTGTATGAAATAAAAGCAAAATAAGACTCACACCATCCATACACAAGGTAAAAAATGTAATTAGACAAGTGCTGGCAACACTGTCCACTTGTCAACAATATTGTTAGTGAGGCAGCTTGATCATGAATATGACAAAGCTAAATTTACTATTACATGTTTCTCATTCTGTAATGGTACAAATGATTTTCATTCCACCTGAAAAACTGTCATACAGGTGTCAAGAGTAACTTAGTTGTGAAGTTGGGATACAAGATTCATCTACCCCTAATTTTCTTGTTAATGAGTGAATAAAGGTATTTCTTCATAAACATTTAGCATGATGCTACTTTTTGTTATGACTGATCTCAATAATTACTTGTAACCTGCTTTCACTGGTTAGATGAAACCTTTGTGTCCAAACCAAAGACTCAGTTACAACTTGTTGCATTTCAGGGAAAACAATCAAAAACAGAGTGTTGAGTATCAGTGAGGAACTTCTGAGTAAGAGCAATATTTAGCTAGTGGTTCCATGAGAAAGTTTATGGCAGAATTTGATAACAAAATAATTTTCTTTCATTCAAATTCATCTTTTCCCACATGAGCACAGAAGCATCCAGAACAGATGGCTGAGGCTTAAAGGATAAAAGATCATTTGGCTCTTTTCTTTGTTTCTTCTTTTGGAAAGTAATACAGGAAGGGAAGATTTCCTGCCCCCCCACTCCTGCCTGCCCCTCTTAGTTGCCTTCTACAAAAAATATGGTGAAACAAAATCACTACAAAAAATATGGTGAAACAAAATCAATGTAAAGTGTGATGTTTCCTTAATCAAAATGCGTGAAACTGTATATGTGAAGGAAGCAAGTATGGACAGAATTAAGTGGTGACTCTGGCTGTGGCCACCCCCTCGATAGGAGTTTCTGGAGGGAATGGGCATCAGGGATAGTAGATGGATAGATGACAAAAGATTCCTGTCCTCTCTCCATTTCTAGGGATACTTTAAAATCTACAATAGCATTGATAGTTTGTATATCTCCATATTTTTTCCTTAAAAATCAATTTGATAAAGAAATTCCTATCACCAGCATGAGGTTTCCAGTTATGAGGGACTTTAAGAAATCTACAATAAATGCAAAACTAGAAATGGTAACACCACAAGTGGTAATGTCTCCTATATCTAGATGTGCTAAATCATATTCAAGGATGGAAATAGGGGTACATGAGGGTAAATGCCAAGTAGCCAGTTCCTGACCGCATTTCTATTTTAACAAGGCAGTGTTCAATGCTGCTTCAACAAGTAATGAACTGTAGTATGTTGGGTTTCAAAATGATCTATTGCAAAGAAATCTAAACTTTCTTTATTCATGCCTGTTCACAAATTCTCTATTTTCCCTTCCCCATTTTCACACATGCAACCACTTCCTAAAACCAATTTCCATCACTGATTATATCAAAGACACTTAATTTGCATGAGTCATTCAAGAACCAATGAAAAATTGATTGACAAGTTATTGTCACCAATGGAGAGCAATTGTAAGGTAAATATACAATGGCTTGGGAAAAAAGCTTTGTATAATTGCTTCCTTCTCCTGATGAACATTAATTTCTTGCCAAATTATAAACTGCAGTCCTCTTTAATGGTATGTCACATATTTTTCAAATCTTGACAAACTTGTACTTTCTTATTTCTTTGTAACATCTTGATAACCTGTCTGTTATCTTCAGTTTTTTTTCATTCATTTATAAGTAGTGTCAGACTTCTTTTATTCTAAATATAGCATTCACTTCCAGCACAGCAAATACTTCATGTATGCTTCAGCCAGACTTCCTCGTAAAAGCTATCCAGTCTTCATACAAGGTTTACAACAATTGAAAGCATGAAGAAGTATCACGACTAAGGTGTTTCTAGATTTTCCATGCACCTCTTTCCTTTCAACACTAAACTGAGCAATGATCTTATATAGGGAAAATGATAATAGACCAGATCTTAAAAGTTTCTTTGAACATATAGCCTCAATACTTTTCAGATGGATTTCCACTGTTGTTTAGAAAAAAATCTGACATAATACAGAGAAAAAAGCTAAAGAAAACCATGGAAATACAAGGATGTGGAAAGGGGGCTGTGGTTTCTGTGCATTACACATCACAGCTAGAGACTTGAGTGTGAATGAATGTTGCCTTCTTTTTGTCTGTTTTCCTGGCGTTGCTTCGCTGAGGTGGGGGGTAGCGATGCTGTTTCATGTGCAGCAGGGTAGTGCCAGGAATGGATGAAGGCAAGCAAGTATGAATACGTACGTGTGTATATATGTATATGCATGTGCATGTTATGTGTATGTGTATATATTTTAGGGAGAATAAAAAGATGTTCTGGAAGGAGGTAAATAAAGTGCGTAAGACAAGGGAGCAAATGGGAACTTCAGTGAAGGGCGCAAATGGGGAGGTGATAACAAGTAGTGGTGATGTGAGAAGGAGATGGAGTGAGTATTTTGAAGGTTTGTTGAATGTGTTTGATGATAGAGTGGCAGATATAGGGTGTTTTGGTCGAGGTGGTGTGCAAAGTGAGAGGGTTAGGGAAAATGATTTGGTAAACAGAGAAGAGGTAGTGAAAGCTTTGCGGAAGATGAAAGCCGGCAAGGCAGCAGGTTTGGATGGTATTGCAGTGGAATTTATTAAAAAAGGGGGTGACTGTATTGTTGACTGGTTGGTAAGGTTATTTAATGTATGTATGACTCATGGTGAGGTGCCTGAGGATTGGCGGAATGCGTGCATAGTGCCATTGTACAAAGGCAAAGGGGATAAGAGTGAATGCTCAAATTACAGAGGTATAAGTTTGTTGAGTATTCCTGGTAAATTATATGGGAGGGTATTGATTGAGAGGGTGAAGGCATGTACAGAGCATCAGATTGGGGAAGAGCAGTGTGGTTTCAGAAGTGGTAGAGGATGTGTGGATCAGGTGTTTGCTTTGAAGAATGTATGTGAGAAATACTTAGAAAAGCAAATGGATTTGTATGTAGCATTTATGGATCTGGAGAAGGCATATGATAGAGTTGATAGAGATGCTCTGTGGAAGGTATTAAGAATATATGGTGTGGGAGGAAAGTTGTTAGAAGCAGTGAAAAGTTCTTATCGAGGATGTAAGGCATGTGTACGTGTAGGAAGAGAGGAAAGTGATTGGTTCTCAGTGAATGTAGGTTTGCGGCAGGGGTGTGTGATGTCTCCATGGTTGTTTAATTTGTTTATGGATGGGGTTGTTAGGGAGGTAAATGCAAGAGTTTTGGAAAGAGGGGCAAGTATGAAGTCTGTTGGGGATGAGAGAGCTTGGGAAGTGAGTCAGTTGTTGTTCGCTGATGATACAGCGCTGGTGGCTGATTCATGTGAGAAACTGCAGAAGCTGGTGACTGAGTTTGGTAAAGTGTGTGGAAGAAGAAAGTTAAGAGTAAATGTGAATAAGAGCAAGGTTATTAGGTACAGTAGGGTTGAGGGTCAAGTCAATTGGGAGGTGAGTTTGAATGGAGAAAAACTGGAGGAAGTGAAGTGTTTTAGATATCTGGGAGTGGATCTGGCAGCGGATGGAACCATGGAAGCGGAAGTGGATCATAGGGTGGGGGAGGGGGCGAAAATTCTGGGGGCCCTGAAGAATGTGTGGAAGTCGAGAACATTATCTCGGAAAGCAAAAATGGGTATGTTTGAAGGAATAGTGGTTCCAACAATGTTGTATGGTTGCGAGGCGTGGGCTATGGATAGAGTTGTGCGCAGGAGGATGGATGTGCTGGAAATGAGATGTTTGAGGACAATGTGTGGTGTGAGGTGGTTTGATCGAGTGAGTAACGTAAGGGTAAGAGAGATGTGTGGAAATAAAAAGAGCATGGTTGAGAGAGCAGAAGAGGGTGTTTTGAAGTGGTTTGGGCACATGGAGAGAATGAGTGAGGAAAGATTGACCAAGAGGATATATGTGTCGGAGGTGGAGGGAACGAGGAGAAGAGGGAGACCAAATTGGAGGTGGAGAGATGGAGTGAAAAAGATTTTGTGTGATCGGGGCCTGAACATGCAAGAGGGTGAAAGGAGGGCAAGGAATAGAGTGAATTGGAGCGATGTGGTATACCGGGGTTGACGTGCTGTCAGTGGATTGAATCAAGGCATGTGAAGCGTCTGGGGTAAACCATGGAAAGCTGTGTAGGTATGTATATTTGCGTGTGTGGACGTATGTATATACATGTGTATGGGGGGGGTTGGGCCATTTCTTTCGTCTGTTTCCTTGCGCTACCTCGCAAACGCGGGAGACAGCGACAAAGTATAAAAAAAAAAAAAAAAATGTATGCATAAGTGTGTGTATGGGCGTTTATGTACATTTATGGGTGTATGAATGGATGGGCCATTCTTCATCCATTTCCTGGCGCTACCTCACTAACATGGGAAACAGCAATTAAGTATAAGAAAAAAATATTTTTTTTATTCTTATTATACTTTGTTGCTGTCTCCCGCATTAGCGAGGTGGCGCAAGGAAACAGACAAAAGAATGGTGCAACCCACCCATATACACATGTATATACATACACATCCATACACGCACATATACGTACCTATACACCTCAATGTATACATATATATACACACAGACATATACATATATACACATGTACATAATTTATACTGTCTGCCCTTATTCATTCCTGTCGCCACCCCGCCACACGTGAAATGAAAACCCCCTCCCCCCGCATGTGTGCAAAGTAGCGCTAGGAAAAGACAACAAAGGCCACATTCGTTCACACTCAGTCTCTATCTGTCATGTATAATGCACCAAAACCACAGCTCCCTTTCCACATCCAGGCCCCACAAGACTTTCCATGGCTTACTCAAGACGCTTCACATGCCCTGGTTCAATACACTGACAGCACGTTGACCCCAGTATATCACATCATTCCAATTCACTCTATTCCTTGCACACCTTTCACCTTCCTGTATGTTCAGGCCCCGATCACTTAAAATCTTTTTCACTCCATCTTTCCACCTCCAATTTGGTCTCCCACTTCTCGTTCCCTCCACCTCTGACACATGTATCCTCTTGGTCAATCTTTCCTCACTCACTCTCTCCATGTGGCCAAACCATTTCAAAACAAACTCTTCTGCTCTCGCAACGACACTCTTCTCACCACCACATATCTCTCTTACCCATTCATTACTTACTCGATCAAACCACCTCACACAACATAGTGTCCTCAAACATCCCATTTCCAGCACATCCACCCTCCTTCGCACCACTCTATCTATAGCCCACGCCTCGCAACCATATAACATTGTTGGAACCATTATTCCTTCAAACATACCCATTTTTGCTTTCCAAGATAACATTTTCGCCTTCCACACATTTCTCAATGCTCCCAGAACTTTCGCCCCCTCCCCCACCCTATGACTCACTTCTGCTTCCATGGTTCCATCCGCTGCCAAATCCACTCCCAGGTATCTAAAACACTTCACTTCCTCCAGTTTTTCTCCAATCAAACTTACCTCCCAATTGACTTGTCCCTCAACCCTACTGTACCTAATAACCTTGCTCTTATTCACATTTACTCTCAGCTCTATTCTTTCATACACTTTACCAAACTCAGTCACCAGCTTCTGCAGTTTCTCACATGAATCAGCCATCAGCGCTGTATCATCAGCGAACAACAACTGACTCACTTCCCAAGCTCTCTCATCCACAATAGACTGCATACTTGCCCCTCTTTCCAAAACTCTTGCATTCACCTCCCTAACAACCCCATCCACAAACAAATTAAACAGCCATGGAGACATCACGCACCCCTGCTGCAAACCAATATTTACGGAGAACCAATCACTTTCCTCTCTTCCTAATCGTACACATGCCTTACATCCTCGACAAAAACTTTCCACTGCTTCTAACAACTTGCCTCCCACACCATGTACTCTTACTACCTTCCACAGAGCATCTCTATCAACTCTATCATATGCCTTCTCAACATCCATAGATGCTACATACAAATCAATTTGCATTTCTAAGTATTTCTCCCATACATTCTTCAAAGCAAACACCTGATCCACACATCCTCTACCACTTCTGAAACCACAATGTTCTTCCCCAATCTGATGCTCTGTACATGCCTTCACCCTCTCATTCAATACCTTCCCATATAATTTCCCAGGAATACTCAACAAACTTACACCTCTGTAATTTGAGCACTCACCTTTATCCCCTTTGCCTCTGTATAATGGCACTATGCAGGCATTCCGCCAATCCTCAGGCACCTAAGGCTATTTAGCCTTACCAACCAGTCAACAACACAGTCACCCTCTTTTTTAATAAATTCCACTGCAATACCTTCCAAACCCGCTGCCTTGCCGGCTTTCATCTTCCACAAAGCTTTTACTACCTCTTCTCTGTTTACCAATTCATTCTCCTTAACACTCTCACTTTGCACACCACCTTGAACAAAACACCCTATATCTGCCACTCTATCATCAAACACATTCAACAAACCTTCAAAATACTCACTCCATCTCCTTCTCACATCACCACTACTTGTTATCACCTCCCCATTAGCCCCCTTCACTGATGTTCCCATTTGTTCCCTTGTCTTACACACTTTATTTACCTCCTTCCAAAACATCTTTCTATTCTCCCTAAAATCTAATGATACTCTCTCACCCCAACTCTCATTTGCCCTCTTTTTCACCTCTTGACCCTTGACCCTTTCTCTTGACCTCCTACCTCTTTCTTTTATACATCTCCCAGTAATTTGCATTATTTCCCTGAAAAAATCGTCCAAATGCCTCTCTCTTCTCTTTCACTAAGAATCTTACATCTTCATCCCACCATTCACTACCCTTTCTAATCTGCCCACCTCCCACCTTTCTCATGCCACATGCATCTTTTGCACAAGTCATCACTGCTTCCCTAAATACATCCCATTCCTCCCCCACTCCCCTTATGTCCTTTGTTCTCATCTTTTTCCCATCTGTACTCAGTCTCTCTTGGTACTTCCTCACACAAGTCTCCTTCCCACGCTCACTTACTCTCACCACTCTCTTCACCCCAACATTCTTCTTTTCTGAAAACCTCTACAAATCTTCACCCTCGCCTCCACAAGATAATGATGAGACATCCCTCCAGTTGCACCTCTCAGCACGTTAACATCCAAAAGTCTCTTTTTCACGCACCTCTCAATTAACACGTAATCCAATAACGCTCTCTGGCCATCTCTCCTACTTACATAGGTATACTTATGTATATCTCTCTTTTTAAACCAGGCATTCCTAATAACTACTTACATACATATACTTATGTATATCTCTCTTTTTCATCCAGGCATTCCCAATCACCAGTCGTTTTTCAGCGCACAAATCTACAAGCTCTTAACTATTTCCATTTACAACACTGAACACACCATATTCACCATTGCCTGCATTAGTGAGGTAGCATCAAGAACACTCTGAGACTTAGAGGAAAAAATCCTCACCTCGTCCCTTTCTCTGTTCCTCTTTTGGAAAAGTAAAACAGGAGGGGGGGAAAGAATTTCCAGCCTCCTGCTCCCACCCCTTTTAGTTTCCTTACATGATACGCAGGGAATGTGTGGGCAGTATTCTTTCTTCCCTATCCCCAGGGATTTTTTTTTCATATATCTTCGCCATTTCCCACATTAGAGAGGTAGTGTCAAGAACAGAGGACTGAGTCTCAGAGTGACAATCCTCACTTGGCTCCCTTTTCTGTTCCTTCTTTTAGAAAAGTAATAACTGGAGGGGATGATTTCCAGCTCCTGGCTCCCAGTGACATCTACCAGCTGGACATTCTACTGACAGGCTGAATTCTCTCACTTTGACCTTTAAGCCTCCACATGTTTGGCTCTTGACAGTTTCACATACTCTTGAACTCTCTCTTCAAAGTTCTTTTCAACTTTCCCTTAATACTTGTTCACTACATATACTGGGTGTAAAATTCAGTAGTCTCTTAAGGAAGTGGATGAACTGTTGTACAGTTTATCTAGTTATCTTCACTTTTTACAATCACTATCTCCTAGTTTTCTCAAACATATCCATTAAAAAATCAGCTAAAGTTCTAATTTTACAAACAGAATGCTAAGACTCAAAATCTTAATAGCAAATGTCAACTGTTTCCCCAGGTTGACATTCATTCACATATCTTAATATTTTCATCAACACAAATAAATCTGCACCATCATGACAGAACACTCACACCACACAATGTCTTCACTTCAGGCACAAGCATCCTCCCCAGCATCTTCCTTAATATGGAGGGAAGGAAAAGTGAGCTAGAAAAAAAAGAGCATAAATGTAATCAAAGACTATACGAGTCACATGCACATGATCATGTTTTTTTTAACTACTTCAGCTATAATTTCTATTTAGCTTACAATATCTTTATGATTTTTATCTTCTTAAACATAGCAAAGGACTTATATACCCTACAATAGAATACTCAACACCTCCAACAAAACTTGTCACAATGACTTCGTATCTATGTGGGTAAATGTTAAGGAAATCACTGACAATCTTGAAAGAAGAAGGTTCCAGTTCTGACTAACCTTTGGTTTGGTCTTATCAGTGTAAATATTCTCTTACCACTTACGTTAATTTCCATCAGTCTACAAATATATGATACAGAATATAAAAAGTTTAATTCAATGTACAATAATCCTATATATCACAGGTTAAAGCCTCATTTCAAATTACTGTTTAGGGAACAAAATTGTATTAAACTACCTTATATGTTTTTCCACGATTCAAATCTACGTAAATCGAGTCATTTATTTAATTCAGAGCCAAGAATAGATAATAATAAATGTGATTACTATGAGAGTGATTACAATTTTTTGAAAAAGACTTCAGATACTTACAATCTAATGTAAAGGAAAAAATAAATTAGTCACCTAGGCTTTTTTTTAGGAATTGACTGAAATGCATGAAGCATGGGCAATTGTCTGCGTTATAGGATCCTATCAAAGACTGCTAGTAGGGAATGGGCAACTGGCAAGTTTATGTAACAAACTAACAGGGATTTGATATGGCATTTTGTTATCTCTATTTTCACTGCTACAGTAGTGATAGAGCAAGGATATAGAGAGACTAGGACATAAGCAGAGACTATGAGAAAAAATACAATTAAAACACGATCAAAAAGAGATGAGACTAATCTCGTACTGTAGAAAAAGGAAATATTGAGGCGGAAGGCAATACTGAGATCGTAAGAGCGGTGTTAATAAATGGAACTAAAGTGTTAGGACCACTCTGTTACAGAGCCAAAAAAGATCAATATTTATCATACTTTGTCGCTGTCTCCCGCATTAGCGAGGTAGTGCAAGGAAATAGACTAAAGAATGGCCCAACCAACCCACATACATATGTATATACATACATGTCCGCACACGCACATATACATACCTATATATCTCAACACATACATATATATATACACACAGACAGATACAAATATACACATGTATATAATTAATAGTCCGCCCTTATTCATTCCCGTTGCCACCAGCCACACATGAAATGAAAACCCCCTCCCCATGCATGTGCGCGAGGTTGCACTAGGAAAAGACAACAAAGGCCAAATTCGTTCACACTCAGTCTCTAGCTGTCATGTATAATGCACCAAAACCACAGCTCCCTTTCCACATCCAGGCCCTACAAAACTTTCCATGGTTTACCCCAGACGCTTCACATGTGCTGGTTCAATCCATTGACAGCATGTTGACCCCGGTATACCACATCTTCCAATTCACTCTATTCCTTGCACACCTTTCACCTTCCTGTATGTTCAGGCCCCGATCACTTAAAATCTTTTTCACTCCATCTTTCCACCTCCAATTTGGTCTCCCACTTCTCGTTCCCTCCACCTCTGACACATGTATCCTCTTGGTCAATCTTTCCTCACTCACTCTCTCCATGTGGCCAAACCATTTCAAAACAAACTCTTCTGCTCTCGCAACGACACTCTTCTCACCACCACATATCTCTCTTACCCATTCATTACTTACTCGATCAAACCACCTCACACAACATAGTGTCCTCAAACATCCCATTTCCAGCACATCCACCCTCCTTCGCACCACTCTATCTATAGCCCACGCCTCGCAACCATATAACATTGTTGGAACCACTATTCCTTCAAACATACCCATTTTTGCTTTCCAAGATAACATTTTCGCCTTCCACACATTTCTCAATGCTCCCAGAACTTTCGCCCCCTCCCCCACCCTATGACTCACTTCTGCTTCCATGGTTCCATCCGCTGCCAAATCCACTCCCAGGTATCTAAAACACTTCACTTCCTCCAGTTTTTCTCCAATCAAACTTACCTCCCAATTGACTTGTCCCTCAACCCTACTGTACCTAATAACCTTGCTCTTATTCACATTTACTCTCAGCTCTATTCTTTCATACACTTTACCAAACTCAGTCACCAGCTTCTGCAGTTTCTCACATGAATCAGCCATCAGCGCTGTATCATCAGCGAACAACAACTGACTCACTTCCCAAGCTCTCTCATCCACAATAGACTGCATACTTGCCCCTCTTTCCAAAACTCTTGCATTCACCTCCCTAACAACCCCATCCACAAACAAATTAAACAGCCATGGAGACATCACGCACCCCTGCTGCAAACCAATATTTACGGAGAACCAATCACTTTCCTCTCTTCCTAATCGTACACATGCCTTACATCCTCGACAAAAACTTTCCACTGCTTCTAACAACTTGCCTCCCACACCATGTACTCTTACTACCTTCCACAGAGCATCTCTATCAACTCTATCATATGCCTTCTCAACATCCATAGATGCTACATACAAATCAATTTGCATTTCTAAGTATTTCTCCCATACATTCTTCAAAGCAAACACCTGATCCACACATCCTCTACCACTTCTGAAACCACAATGTTCTTCCCCAATCTGATGCTCTGTACATGCCTTCACCCTCTCATTCAATACCTTCCCATATAATTTCCCAGGAATACTCAACAAACTTACACCTCTGTAATTTGAGCACTCACCTTTATCCCCTTTGCCTCTGTATAATGGCACTATGCAGGCATTCCGCCAATCCTCAGGCACCTAAGGCTATTTAGCCTTACCAACCAGTCAACAACACAGTCACCCTCTTTTTTAATAAATTCCACTGCAATACCTTCCAAACCCGCTGCCTTGCCGGCTTTCATCTTCCACAAAGCTTTTACTACCTCTTCTCTGTTTACCAATTCATTCTCCTTAACACTCTCACTTTGCACACCACCTTGAACAAAACACCCTATATCTGCCACTCTATCATCAAACACATTCAACAAACCTTCAAAATACTCACTCCATCTCCTTCTCACATCACCACTACTTGTTATCACCTCCCCATTAGCCCCCTTCACTGATGTTCCCATTTGTTCCCTTGTCTTACACACTTTATTTACCTCCTTCCAAAACATCTTTCTATTCTCCCTAAAATCTAATGATACTCTCTCACCCCAACTCTCATTTGCCCTCTTTTTCACCTCTTGACCCTTGACCCTTTCTCTTGACCTCCTACCTCTTTCTTTTATACATCTCCCAGTAATTTGCATTATTTCCCTGAAAAAATCGTCCAAATGCCTCTCTCTTCTCTTTCACTAAGAATCTTACATCTTCATCCCACCATTCACTACCCTTTCTAATCTGCCCACCTCCCACCTTTCTCATGCCACATGCATCTTTTGCACAAGTCATCACTGCTTCCCTAAATACATCCCATTCCTCCCCCACTCCCCTTATGTCCTTTGTTCTCATCTTTTTCCCATCTGTACTCAGTCTCTCTTGGTACTTCCTCACACAAGTCTCCTTCCCACGCTCACTTACTCTCACCACTCTCTTCACCCCAACATTCTTCTTTTCTGAAAACCTCTACAAATCTTCACCCTCGCCTCCACAAGATAATGATGAGACATCCCTCCAGTTGCACCTCTCAGCACGTTAACATCCAAAAGTCTCTTTTTCACGCACCTCTCAATTAACACGTAATCCAATAACGCTCTCTGGCCATCTCTCCTACTTACATAGGTATACTTATGTATATCTCTCTTTTTAAACCAGGCATTCCTAATAACTACTTACATACATATACTTATGTATATCTCTCTTTTTCATCCAGGCATTCCCAATCACCAGTCGTTTTTCAGCGCACAAATCTACAAGCTCTTAACTATTTCCATTTACAACACTGAACACACCATATTCACCATTGCCTGCATTAGTGAGGTAGCATCAAGAACACTCTGAGACTTAGAGGAAAAAATCCTCACCTCGTCCCTTTCTCTGTTCCTCTTTTGGAAAAGTAAAACAGGAGGGGGGGAAAGAATTTCCAGCCTCCTGCTCCCACCCCTTTTAGTTTCCTTACATGATACGCAGGGAATGTGTGGGCAGTATTCTTTCTTCCCTATCCCCAGGGATTTTTTTTTCATATATCTTCGCCATTTCCCACATTAGAGAGGTAGTGTCAAGAACAGAGGACTGAGTCTCAGAGTGACAATCCTCACTTGGCTCCCTTTTCTGTTCCTTCTTTTAGAAAAGTAATAACTGGAGGGGATGATTTCCAGCTCCTGGCTCCCAGTGACATCTACCAGCTGGACATTCTACTGACAGGCTGAATTCTCTCACTTTGACCTTTAAGCCTCCACATGTTTGGCTCTTGACAGTTTCACATACTCTTGAACTCTCTCTTCAAAGTTCTTTTCAACTTTCCCTTAATACTTGTTCACTACATATACTGGGTGTAAAATTCAGTAGTCTCTTAAGGAAGTGGATGAACTGTTGTACAGTTTATCTAGTTATCTTCACTTTTTACAATCACTATCTCCTAGTTTTCTCAAACATATCCATTAAAAAATCAGCTAAAGTTCTAATTTTACAAACAGAATGCTAAGACTCAAAATCTTAATAGCAAATGTCAACTGTTTCCCCAGGTTGACATTCATTCACATATCTTAATATTTTCATCAACACAAATAAATCTGCACCATCATGACAGAACACTCACACCACACAATGTCTTCACTTCAGGCACAAGCATCCTCCCCAGCATCTTCCTTAATATGGAGGGAAGGAAAAGTGAGCTAGAAAAAAAAGAGCATAAATGTAATCAAAGACTATACGAGTCACATGCACATGATCATGTTTTTTTTAACTACTTCAGCTATAATTTCTATTTAGCTTACAATATCTTTATGATTTTTATCTTCTTAAACATAGCAAAGGACTTATATACCCTACAATAGAATACTCAACACCTCCAACAAAACTTGTCACAATGACTTCGTATCTATGTGGGTAAATGTTAAGGAAATCACTGACAATCTTGAAAGAAGAAGGTTCCAGTTCTGACTAACCTTTGGTTTGGTCTTATCAGTGTAAATATTCTCTTACCACTTACGTTAATTTCCATCAGTCTACAAATATATGATACAGAATATAAAAAGTTTAATTCAATGTACAATAATCCTATATATCACAGGTTAAAGCCTCATTTCAAATTACTGTTTAGGGAACAAAATTGTATTAAACTACCTTATATGTTTTTCCACGATTCAAATCTACGTAAATCGAGTCATTTATTTAATTCAGAGCCAAGAATAGATAATAATAAATGTGATTACTATGAGAGTGATTACAATTTTTTGAAAAAGACTTCAGATACTTACAATCTAATGTAAAGGAAAAAATAAATTAGTCACCTAGGCTTTTTTTTAGGAATTGACTGAAATGCATGAAGCATGGGCAATTGTCTGCGTTATAGGATCCTATCAAAGACTGCTAGTAGGGAATGGGCAACTGGCAAGTTTATGTAACAAACTAACAGGGATTTGATATGGCATTTTGTTATCTCTATTTTCACTGCTACAGTAGTGATAGAGCAAGGATATAGAGAGACTAGGACATAAGCAGAGACTATGAGAAAAAATACAATTAAAACACGATCAAAAAGAGATGAGACTAATCTCGTACTGTAGAAAAAGGAAATATTGAGGCGGAAGGCAATACTGAGATCGTAAGAGCGGTGTTAATAAATGGAACTAAAGTGTTAGGACCACTCTGTTACAGAGCCAAAAAAGATCAATATTTATCATACTTTGTCGCTGTCTCCCGCATTAGCGAGGTAGTGCAAGGAAATAGACTAAAGAATGGCCCAACCAACCCACATACATATGTATATACATACATGTCCGCACACGCACATATACATACCTATATATCTCAACACATACATATATATATACACACAGACAGATACAAATATACACATGTATATAATTAATAGTCCGCCCTTATTCATTCCCGTTGCCACCAGCCACACATGAAATGAAAACCCCCTCCCCATGCATGTGCGCGAGGTTGCACTAGGAAAAGACAACAAAGGCCAAATTCGTTCACACTCAGTCTCTAGCTGTCATGTATAATGCACCAAAACCACAGCTCCCTTTCCACATCCAGGCCCTACAAAACTTTCCATGGTTTACCCCAGACGCTTCACATGTGCTGGTTCAATCCATTGACAGCATGTTGACCCCGGTATACCACATCGTTCCAATTCACTCTATTCCTTGCACGCCTTTCACCCTCCTGCATGTTCAGACCCCGATCACTGAAAATCTTTTTCACTCCATCTTTCCACCTCCAATTTGGTCTCCCACTTCTACTCGTTCCCTCCACCTCTGATACATATATCCTCTTTGCCAATCTTTCCTCACTCATTCTCTCCATGTGACCAAACCATTTCAAAACACCCTCTTCTGCTCTCTCAACCACACTCATTTTATTACATCTCTCTTTCCCTTTCATTACTTACTCGATCAAACCACCTCACACCACATGCTGTCCTCAAACATCTCATTTCCAGCACATCCACCCTCCTCCGCACAACTCTATCTCTAGCCCATGCCTCGCAACCATATAACATTGTTGGAACCACTATTCCTTCAAACATACCCATCTTTGCTTTCCAAGATAACGTTCTCGACTTCCACACATTTTTCAATGCTCCCACAACTTTTGCCCCCTCCCCCACCCTATGATTCACTTCTGCTTCCATGGTTCCATCCGCTGCCAAATCCACTCCCAGATATCTAAAACACTTCACTTCCTCCAGTTTTTCTCCATTCAAACTTACCTCCCAGTTGACTTGTCGCTCAACCCTACTGTACCTAATAACCTTGCTCTTATTCACATTTACTCTCAGCTTTCTTCTTTCACACACTACCAAACTCAGTCAACCAGCTTCTGCAGTTTCTCACCCGAATCAGTCAACAGCACTGTATCATAAGCAAACAACAACTGACTCACTTCCCAAGCTCTCTTATCCACAACAGACTGCATACTTGCCCCTCTTTCCAAAACTCTTGCATTCACCTCCCTAACAACTCCACCCATAAACAAATTAAACAACCATAGAGACATCACGCACCCCTGCCGCAAACCAACATTCACTGACAACCAATCACTTTCCTCTTTTCCTACATGTACACATGCCTCACATCCTCGGTAAAAACTTTTCACTGCTTCGAACAACTTACCTCCCACACCATATATTCTTAATACCTTCCACATAGCATCTCTATCAACTCTATCATATGCCTTCTCCAGATCCATAAATGCTACATACAAATCCATTTGCTTTTCTAAGTATTTCTCACATACATTTTTCAAAGCAAACACACTGCTCTTCCCCAATCTGATGCTCTGTACATGCCTTCACCCTCTCAATCAATACCTTCCCATATAATTTCCCAGGAATACTCAACAAACTTATACCTCTGTAATTTGAGCACTCACTCTTATCCCCTTTGCCTTTGTACAATGGCACTATGTAAGCATTCCGCCAGTCCACAGGCACCTCACCCTAAGTCATACATACATTAAATAACCTCACCAACCAGTCAACAATACAGTCATCCCCTTTTTTCATAAATTCCACTGCAATGCCATCCATACCCACTGCCTTGCCAGCTTTCATCTTCCGCAAAGCTTTTACTACCTCTTCTCTACCAAATCATTCTCCTTAACCCTCTCACTTTGCACACAACCTCGAACAAAACACCCTATATCTGCCCCCCTATCATCAAACACATTCAACAAACCTTCTAAATACTCAACTCCATCTCCTTCTCACATCACCACTACTTGTTATGACCTCCCATTAGCCCCCTTCACTGATGTTCCCATTTGTTCCCTTGTCTTATACACTTTATTTACCTCCCTCCAAAACATCTTTTTATTCTCCCTAAAATTTAATGATACTCTCTCACCCCAACTCTCATTTGCCCTCTTTTTCGCCTCTTGTAACTTTCTCTTGACCTCCTGCCTCTTTCTTTTATACATCTCACAGTCATTTGCATCATTTCCCTGCAAAAATTGTCCAAATGCCTCTCTCTTCTCTTTCACAAATAATCTTACTTCTTCATCCCACCACTCACTACCCTTTCTAATCTGCCCACCTCCCACACTTCTCATGTCACAAGTATCTTTTGCACAAGCCATCACTGCTTCCCTAAATACATCCCATTCCTCCCCCACTCCCCTTATGTCCTTTGTTCTCACCTTTTTCCATTCTGTACTCAGTCTCTCCTGGTACTTCCTCACACAAGTCTCCTTCCCAAGCTCACTTACTCTCACCACTCTCTTCACCCCAACATTCTCTCTTCTTTTCTGAAAACCTCTACAAATCTTCACCTTCGCCTCCACAAGATAATGATGAGACATCCCTCTAGTTGCACCTCTCAGCACGTTAACATCCAAAAGTCTCTTTTGCGCCTATCAATTAACACATAATCCAATAACGCTCTCTTGTCATCTCTCCTACTTACATACGTATACTTATGTATATCTCTCTTTTTAAACCAGGTATTCCCAATCACCAGTCCTTTTTCAGCACATAAATCTACAAGCTCTTCACCATTTCCATTTACAACACTGAACACCCCATGTACACCAATTATTCCCTCAACTGCCACATTACTCACCTTTGCATTCAAATCTCCCATCACTATAACCCGGTCTCGTGCATCAAAACTACTAACACACTCACTCAGCTGCTCCCAAAACACTTGCCTCTCGTGATCTTTCTTCTCATGCCCAGGTGCATATGCACCAATAATCACCCATCTCTCTCCATCCACTTTCAGTTTTACCCATATCAATCTAGAGTTTACTTTTTTACATTCTATCACATACTCCCACCACTCCTGTTTCAGGTGTAGTGCTACTCCTTCCCTTGCTCTTGTCCTCTCACTAACCCCTGACTTTACTCCCAAGACATTCCCAAACCACTCTTCCCCTTTACCCTTGAGCTTCATTTCACTTAGAGCCAAAACATCCAGGTTCCTTTCCCCAAACATTCTACCTATCTCTCCTTTTTTCTCATCTTGGTTACACCCACACACATTTAGACACCCCATTCTGAGCCTTCGAGGAGGATGAGCACTTCTTGCGTGACTCCTTCTGTTTCCCTGTTTAGAAAGTTAAAATACAAGGAGGGGAGGGTTTCTAGCCCCCCGCTCCCGTCCCCTTTAGTCACGTTCTACAACACATGAGGAATGCGTGGGAAGTATTCTTTCTCCCCTATCCCCAGGGACAGGGAATAGGGGATGCAAAATGAGACTATATTGTATTCAATGATGATAAAGCTTGAGAATTTTAGAAAACATATGGGTTACAAGAGTTGATTTCATGTGGCCTGTGAGTGATATTGTTACAGTGCTGTATAAAGGTTATGCAACTTAGGAGGAGGAATAAGCTTCAAGCACTGGCAAGAATTTCTCCTATATTCAAAACAAGGAAATTCAAAGCCAACAGCCATCTCCCTACTACAGTAAATGGGAATGTTAAAAGTAACCAAAAGCCTAGCTTCAGACAGTCATTAGCACTATGCATTAAATCTTTTCCTAACAATTCTCCTCAGTCACATATTTCAACTTGCATCTTACAGTCTGCAATAAAAGTTAAATGAAATTAGTTAACAGCTTAAAAAAGTTTTAGCTAAAAATTCATAATTACAGATGAGAAAGATATTACATTAAAAGTTTTAAAGGAGTATTTACCTGTTTTGAACAAAGTACTTGAAAGAATTTACGTTTACTGAAGTAACCCAATCTCTAACTTGGATGTGCAAAAGTAGGATGACTTACAGGCTGCAAATCACAAATATACACATGCTGAGATGTTACAGAATTAGCAAATGAGGGTAAGACTGAAAATAATCTGAGATTCAAATAATGGATAATAAAGTAAAAGATGTAAGTTTAAGGTGAAAATGAGAGAATAAATAATTGAATTAGAAATATGCCTAGATCACTTCAGCTATTTCCAAATAATACATGATGGTATCCTCCTTGGGGGAATAGAGTCATCTTAATTAGAGGCCTTGCTATATATGAGCAACAAATTTTCTGCATACAATATCAAATAATATACTGCCAACTTTGCCATCCCTAAAATTTAAAAGTCTAATGGGTTTTGATGGTAGATTGTTATGTCCATATTACAATGTTTCTTATATTGAAGGTGACTAAGAAAGAGGAATGTCAATGGCAGTAAATATTAAGAATATGCCAACATCTAGAAAAGGTAAAGTGATATATAAAAAAGTATACAAGGGCAAGGGGCATGGAAACAATAATAAATGTGGACAAATTCTGGGACATGAACAATACAGGGTTCGTAATGAGACTCTATTATATGGATATGGATAAATTCTGTATATTTTTCTCTTTATGAAGTATTCACTTAAAGTGAGTGAAAAATGTATGAGTAGAGGGTAGAAGTATGGCTGCAAATTAATCTAATGATTCATATTTCTATATCCAGTCAGACAGTCTGAACTTTTTGACAGGTTTGAAGCCATTTGAAGCAATGAAAGTTTATACAACAAGAAATATAATAATTATGCACAGTTCAAACAAGCTTGAAAAAAAAGGAGGACTAGTTATATTTTGCTTAGTCAATTCATGGGGAAAGGATGACATAATCTAAAAAACTGTATACAAGTTTTATTAATAAAGCATATGAATAATATGGCACTGGTGATGATACAGTTACATTATGTGGGGCAGTGTGAAGATGAACAAGTTATAGTTATTTTGTCATCTCTAAACTGTAATATATAGTTAAGAGAATCATATGCTTAAGATGTTATATATGTACGGCAATCTGAGTTTCAACTTTAATCCCAAAAAGAACTTTGCACTGATAAAGCATTCAACTGTGCATTAATTGACTAGCTCATTCCCTACTGTCAAGTGTAGGCACTACCCAACTTGACAAGAAATGGTACACAGAACTCTCAAGACTGATAACTATCAATAGACACCAGATGCCTTTCCTCTAAGCTTTCATCTTAGTTCTGTGCTCTGAGCAGAAAAGGAAAAAGGGTGTATGGATAAAATTTGTAACAAAAGAGAGAGACAGATTAAAACATTTCATCTGAATTTCTCCAATTACCTCACTTCTGATAGTCATACAGATAGCATGATTTTAAATGACTAACTCAAAAAACTTTCTGATTTGATTCTTAACTTGGAATATTATCAAGCATATGAAACACATATATGAGGTACTGGGACCTTCTTCCTTAAATAGTACAAGAATATAAACAAAAATAGTTTTTTTCATGTCATAACTGCAAAAGTATATACTGGAATAAACAAGGACAAAGCTCGCTATATTTTGTCAGAGACTTCATGACACATGACATAAACATTGCAAATAACATGATAACATCAAGTTAAACTGATACAATTAATGCTTATGTGTAGAAGTTCACCACTGCACAACAAATTTCCTACTATTAACATATAACATCACTCACAGACATAAATGCATTATAATGGAGGTTATCTGGCACATAGGCACAAGAGGCCTGTGATGTAGCTGCCAAGGGCAGGGAGAAGGGAGGAGAGTTAGCCATGTGCAATACATCTCCATTTTATATAGCTAAACCAAATGTGGTTCCAAGCCAAGTCATAGGGCCAAAATGGACAATATCTTGCAAATGTTGAACTAAATCCTTATCAATAAATGTGTAACATTATTTGACCAGAATATTTCATATGCTGATACAAAGAGGCAAGTATCCATTCACACTAAAAGCTTTACATTTCTCTGGAGTTATTTCAAATGCCTCTCATGCTGATGGAATGAGCACATGTCATACAACCTAAGGAGCTTATAATGTGAGACTGGAGTATCATTCTCATATCAGATTTATGAAGGCTGAATCGTATAAACATGGGTGTCCATGTCAAAAATCACTACCATCTAATAACGGTTTCATCCCTCTTTTTGTTATGATACCACAATCAAAGAAAATTACTGGATTCAAGCCTCATAACTGGTATAAAATCTACATAATACAACCTGGGCTTGCACCTGCCATTTGCCTGATCAGGAGTAGTAAAGGCAAAGTATTTTCTTTCTCATATATTCACCATTTTCCCATAATAGCAAGGTAGCACCAGGAACAAACAAAGAAATGGCCTTATTAATTCACATCCACTGTCTAGCTGTCATTTATAAAGTACAAAGGCAAAAAAATTCCATGTTTACTGGACAGTGGATGTTTGACAGCATTGTTTTACAGAGGTCTAGTAACAGCATTTAGCAAGATGGCCAACATAGTGCAAAGCAGTAAGGATAACTTAACTCTCAGTGAAGACTAATGTTCATTATGATCAAATACTTTTCCAATGTTTGTATCAAATAAGAAAAAAGATGAAAATTCTATTAAAGTCTGATATACCGTCATCTGGAAAGTCACTTTATGCCTTTACATCAAAAGCTTTTTTTTAATAAGAGCATCTGAGAAGCTGCTCTATGTTAAAGTTTTGAACAGAGTACATCTGATTAATCAGGGCATAATAATAACAGAATTTGCAATGAATGGATTTAAGGAAAAAATGTGTTTTATCGTTTGTATTACAGCACTATCTCTGTAGTTATCTGAACATTACTTACAATAGCTATATTACATTAATGGCCTGTATATTTGGCTCAGGCCAATTTGTCATCTTCAACAGCCAATTCGAGAGTATTTTGTGAAAGTAGCCAGTTGTTAGTGCAAGCCCAGGTAACTTTTAAGATATTGGTAAATCCATCTGTAAATGAATATTTACAAGTAGGTCTAATTTACTTCAACAAAGCAGTCACAGTATCATATCTTTTTTAACATAAAGTGCTTTTCATATTACTTTTGTAGTTGTACCTACAGCTGCAATACATCAAGGCTGATAAAATCTTACCCCGTCTATAAGGCTTAGCAGGTGGCACAATGTAGATTAGCAAATTCCTAATTTCTGAGCTCTTCTATGATTACATAACATGGTTTTCTGCTAATATATAAGCTTTGGGCAGACAATTTTATTTTGATTCAGGCAACTTCTGCAGAAGCATTCTTATCTAGCTTGTGGCAGAAGCACTTATCATTACCTCCTCAATAAGATTAACAAAAAGAAAACATTCCTTCCTTAAATCATACAACTAGTTTCTTAATACCATTATCACAAATAATTTTTTTCGTTTTAATAATGACAACATATTAAACAAAAATAGAGTAAAATTCAATTTTCACACAGGTCTAAGTGACATAACAAATTGTAAAATCTAAAAACAGACTGTGGTGCATGCAGAAGACAACTCCTTCACTTGTTTGACAGCTTAAATTAACAACCATGCAAGTACATTAGCAAATATTCTAAGAGCTTTTGCTGTATATATGACATGAATATGTATGAATGTGTAAAGTAGTCACAATGATATGGAAATATCTGTGTGGTTTAACCTCCTTCAAGCATGGGAAACATTTCTCAACTATAGACAGGTACATAATGTCAATTCAAGATTCTTTACCAGGAACACGAATTCTAAATCATCAGTCTCTACAACTGTACCCATCATGAAAGAAGATCACTGCCAGAATCTCTACATTCCGTGTACAATAGTAGGCTGAGTAACAGTACAATTATCGTCCAAGCCCAGAGTTCACAGATATAGTCATCTTCAATGCTCAGAATACTCAACGCAGGTTAATGCCTCTTCTTAATTTTTCCTATTACTGTCTATGTACAATTTCTAAAGGCATAATTACTATCTAACCCTTACTCTGGGCACTTCAAGGATCATAAATCATATATCAAAGCATAAATGGAGATATTTTTGTTTGTATAGTCCATCAATTTTCAGCCTGAGGCAACATTTTTTCATATGGTTCTACCTGTGAACGATATGTTTCAGTAAATGAACAACTTCCCATCAAAACTACATTTTCATGTGAAAGATAGAAATGATCTCGAAATGACATCTGTATCTAAATGAGTGACAGTTCAAACTTGGAAGTAACTTCTGTTATATGAAAGTAACAGGAGTCATTCAACTGAAAATCTGAGTTTAATAAAAAATGAACAAGAATACGAATCTATTTTCAATATATACCAACTAAATACAACGCAACTATTAAATCTAAATGATCTTCAATAACAGAATTAATATCAATGGCCAATTTCAAATCTATGAGTACTGTCTGGTGTAATGAAGTAAGCCAATCCAAGCAATTTGTTTCATGGAGCCAATTGGCTGATATTGGAATATTTCATTTATCAACGGTTCTTGAAGCATGACCCACAGTGACATCAGTCATGCCCACCATGTGGTCATCTCATTGCTAGCAAGATGATGTACAAGTGTGTCTGTCACTAAGAACACAACAAATACCAGAAGCAAGCAGAAAAGGATGCAATCATGATTTCTAATTGAAAATATCTGATGACGGAAAAAAATTGCAAATCCATCAGACAGTAATCATCAAAAGAATATAAAAAAATGACATGGCTGACCTTTGTATCAGACTTATGAGAGATTAGTCAATTATCACACTGCTGCACCATAATGTGGTGGCTCTCAGGAAGGTGAAGGTGGACAAATCACAAAATTCCTATTTCAATATTGTACTGGGCATTTCATCTCTTGCCGAGTCCTGTAAAACAAATGAAAAATATTCCTGGGGACAGAAAAACACAGGGAGAAAAGCTTTCAATATGACCAAATACTTATATAATGTACACCACATTTGTGAACATCACATTTCTATATGACCAAATACTTATATAATGTACACCACATTAGTGAACATCACATTTCTAACATGACATACAAAGTTACATGCATGTCTATTTTTCTACTCTAAAGCTCCTTTTTGATTTCTAGCTATGTTGCAGTATGCTGCGATTGGGATATGAGACAAGTTGAACCTAAGTGTTAGATGAGTCTACCTTCAACTTGTAAATCTCTGGTCAAGAGAGTACATTGTGCTTGGAGTGTGGTTCTGTAATTCATACATATAGGCTGAAAAGTAAAAATGTGTCTGATCATGGCAATCAGCAGCCAAGTAGGGGTATTCTACCACAAGCTGATCAAGAGCGGTAATAAAAGTGAGGAAATTGCTGGATTCATGTTCAATCCCTGTCTTTCTTAGTGTTGAGCATCCAATGATCATTACACATGATGAGCCATGCCACATTGAAGTAGGTCACTAAACATCATGAGGTAAATAAACTGCTATTGTGAATCCATTTCCTTAACCATCTTGAAAATTGTTTCTTGAATATATATACCATGTAATGTGAAACAGCACCTGCATGAACTTAATAAACCATTCTTTAGCTATTCATTATTTTACCATCGGCCTGACAGAAAACTGGCAAGCTAGAATAAATGCAAGCCACAAGTTCTGCTTGAGGAGCAAAACACCTGGAATGCCTGACCAAGATGGGGGTACAAACAGTCACAAAGATGGATGTGGTGGGATGCTATCATCATGCAGCAGGATTCCTTCTGAGGTGCACGGCAAAGAAAATCATCCAAGCAACATGACTTGGTCTCTTAATGTCCGTCAGGTACAGAAAAATCTGATATGCAATACTGTCTGCACTAACCTGCAGGGAGAAATGCCAGTGCATATGTACATTATGTATGTATCCATGCCTACTAGGTGTGTCAAGATGGCAGACTTTCTTCATTTGTATGCATTGCCTGTTACTTATCACACTGAGACACCAATTCTATTATTTTTGTTTGCTTTTACTGGGTGACATAAATCATGAAAAGCTTTCTTAGTGAGCATACTGTATGTTTAGTACATTTTCATGAATTTCTGCAAAATAACAATGTGATGTGATTGACAACGAAAAAAAATAGATGAAGTGACTAAAAGATTTGATGAACTACACTGAACATGCATAATATGAAGGTGCTTACTTTGTTTTCCCTTCTCTGTTTAATCTTAACTGAATATATAGATACATTATTTTTCTTTATTATACTTTGTCGCTGTCTCCCGCGTTAGTGAGGTAGCACAAGGAAACAACTGAAAGAATGGCCCAACCCACCCACATACACATGTATATACATACACATCCACACACACACATATACATACCTATACATCTTAACGTATACATATATATACACACACAGACATATACATATATACACATGTACATAATTCATACTGTCTGCCCTTATTCATTCCCGCTGCCATCCCGCAACACATGAAATGACAACCCCCTCCCCCTGCCTGTGCGTGAGGTAGTGCTAGGAAGACAACAAAGGCCACATTTGTTCACACTCAGTCTCCAGCTGTTATGTATAATGCACCGAAACCACAGCTCCCTTTCCACATCCAGGCCCCACAAACTTTCCATGGTTTACCCCAGATGCTTCACATGCCCTGGTTCAATCCACTGACAGCACATCGACCCCGGTATACCACATCGTTCCAATTCACTCTATTCCTTGCACGCCTTTCATCATCCTGCATGTTCAGGCCCCGATCACTCAAAATCTCTTTCACTCCATCTTTCCACCTCCAATTTGGTCTCCCACTTCTCCTCGTTCCCTCCACCACTGAAACAAGGAGACTTGGGAGACCAAATTGGAGGTGGAAAGATGGAGTGAAAAACATTTTGAGTGATCAGGGCCTGAACATGCAGGAGGGTGAAATAATATATAAATATATGGATAATATATAAATATATTATCTATTGTACTCTGTTTCCTTTCTTAAAAATTGACACAAAGTATAATAAATAATATACCAGCGTCAACGTGCTGTTAATGGACTGAACCAGGGCATGTGAAATGTCTGGGGTAAACCATGGAAAGGTCTATGGGGCCTGCATGTGGATAGGGAGTTGTGGTTTTGGTGCATTACACATGACAGCTAGAGACTCTGAACAAATGTGGCATATTTTGTCTGTTTTCCTGGCGCTTCCTTGCTGATGCAGGGGGTAGTGATTCTGTTTCCTGTGGGGTGGGGTAGCACTGGGAATGGAAGAAGGCAAGTGAGTACGAATATGTACATGTGTATATATGTGTATATGGCTGAGCATGTGTATGTGCATGAGCATGTATGGCAATCAAAGGTCTACCAGAACTCTAATCAAGCCAAAAATCTTGTTCATTTTCTATAAATCATAATCCATTTAAGAAAATAAAGCTATGTTTTGTCATAAATTATGCTGACAATTATAACTGTCAAGACTAGCCCACTGCCAGTCTAAGTTGCTATATATCATTTCACAGCACAAAATTTCACTATAAATACTCATTGCTGAAGTTCTTTCAGGTGCTGCTTCTGCCTGCATCTGTCACTTCACAAAGAAAGACATCACTTCAAAATGCTTATCAAGTTGCCACTCAATGAAAACATGATGCTGCAAGCTAAAAGATGGTGTATATACCATAAAAAAGAAAATAATAATAATAATAATAACAAAAATAATAATCTAATAATAATAAAAATAATAATAATAACAATAATAATAATAATAATAATAATAATAATAATAATAATAATAATTAAATACTACTACTACTACTACTACTAATAATAATAATAATAATAATAATCAAAATGATAATAATAACATTTTCAGTCAACCAAATCACTAATAAGGCTAACAATATACCATAATGAAAAGTGATAAATTTCATGAAGTATCAGAAAGGATTTTCATGCAAGAATGAATGTACAAGACAAGCTAAAAAGAATCCCTCCCACACGGTACCCAACTCCAAGCACCCCTCCTACCCCTTACCCCAGTCCATGGTGAACACTTGCCGGATAACAACATCAGTAAGGTATGCAAGTGTAGTGTCAAGACTGTTTGCAAGAAGCAATCGATTTGACACTAATGCATGAGATCGGTTTACGTCTCCTCTTGTTGTGGACACTGTGTGTGTCCTGAAGATCAGCACCAGACATCTCTGACCGATTCTCAGCCTGATTCCTTGACTCTGTTGAAAATACAGAATGGATAAAGTAAAATAAGTGCACAATAAAACAGGAGATGTTATAAACCACATTAATAACTTGGGAATTCTGATATTCATAGAAAGTTCTTTATATGAGAAAGAAAAGGTGAATTTTTTAATGGCTTTCTGAACTTGACAAAGCTGGTGACTCTTGTTATGGCACTGAACAAATGATATTTTCTTAAGTCCAGGAATGAAGTATTCACACTTTCCCTGACTAAAAAACTCTAATTCAACAGCTAAAAGGGATGAAGGGTGACATCCCATGAGATTTGAATCAATACAATCCCTAATGGTTAGAAACCTCTCTAATCCTTTCCTTATTGGTGAGGTAAATACCTCTAACCCTTTCCTAACCATCTATTCAGCAGGTATGCTCTGCAGCTTGGTCCAGATCAAACCCTCTCTTAATCAACTACTACCCAGTGAAGATATCATCATCTCACTGGCTGCCAAACTAGCCACATTGGCTGCCTCATAATTCTCAGAACAACCATATTAGGAAAAAGAAATAATCCATACATACCATTGAGTTCATGCTCAGTGATAAGCTCATCTTCTGATTCAGAATCATAATAACGGGATCGTAAATATGGGACTATGGTTATGCTATGGCGGTCATCCTCCCCACCAATTGAAACTTCTTCATCTGTGCGTGGATGCTTCTTGCAACACCAGCTGTTAAAGCACACATTACATGCATAAAATGACGAGTCAAAAATGTGATCAAAGTACAAACCTATGAAACACAACTGTCAGTGTATTCTCCCTCAATTCCAAACCTTGGCTGTAAATGAAATAGCATTTTTCTTTTAAATGAGTCTATGTGTAAGAGTGGAAGGAGAGCTAAACAAAAGTTTTGGGATACATCTAGGCTTGAGGCAAGGCCGTGTGATGTCACTGTGGCTTCTTAATATATATATGGTAGAGGATGTGTGGATTAAGTGTTTGCTTTGAAGAATATATGTAAGAAATACTTAAGAAAGCAAATGGATTTGTATGCAGCATTTATAGATCTGGAGAAGGCATATGATCGAGTTGATAGAGATGCTCTATGGAAGGTATTAAGAATATATGGTGTGAGAGGCAAGTTGCTAGAAGCAGCGAAAAGTTTTATCGAGGTAGTAAGGCATGTGTACGAGTAAAAAGAGAGGAAAGTGATTGGTTGTCAGTGAATGCCGGTTTGCGGCAGGGGTGCGTGATGTCTCCATGGTTATTTGATTTGTTTATGGATGGGGTTGTTAGGGAGGTGAATGCAAGAGTTTTGGAGAGAGGGGTAAGTATGCAGTCTGTTGTGGATGAGAGAGCTTGGGAAGTGAGTCAAATGTTGTTTGCTGATGATACAGCGCTGATGGCTGATTCAGGTGAGAAACTGCAGAAGCTGGTGACTGAGTTTGGTAAAGTGTGTGAAAGAAGAAAGCTGAGAGCAAATGTGAATAAGAGCAAGGTTATTGGATACAGTAGGGTTGAGGGACAAATCAGCTGGGAGGTAAGTTTAAATGGAGAAAAACTGGAGGAAGTGAAGTGTTTTAGATATCTGGGAGTGGATTTGGCAGTGGATGTAACCATGGAAGTGGAAGTGAATCATAGGGTGGGGGAGGGGGCGAAAGTTCTGGGAGCGTTGAAGAATGTGTGGAAGTCGAGAACGTTATCTTGGAAAGCAAAAATGGGTATGTTTGAAGGAACAGTGGTTCCAACAATGATATATGGTTGCGAGGCATGGTCTAAAGATAGAATTGTGCGGAGGAGGGTGGATGTGCTGGAAATGAGATGTTTGAGGACAATATGTGGTGTGAGGTGGTTTGATTGAGCAAGTAATGAAAGGGTAAGAGAGATGTGAGGTAATAAAAAGAGTGTGGTTCGGAGGGCAGAAGAGGGTGTTTTGAAATGGTTTGGGCACATGGAGAGAATAAGTGAGGAAAGATTGACAAAGAGGATATATGTGTCAGAGGTAGAGGGAACTAGGAGAAGTGGGAGACCAAATTGGAGGTGGAAAGATGGAGTGAAAAAGATTTTGAGTGATCGGGGCCTGAACATGCAGGAGGGTGAAAGGTGTGCAAGGAATAGAGCGAATTGGAACGATGTGGTATACCGGGGTCGATGTGCTGTCACTGGATTGAACCAGGGCATGTGAAGTGTCTGGGGTAAACCATGGAAAGTTCTGTAGGGCCTGGATGTGGAAAGGGAGCTGTGGTTTTGGTGCATTATACATAACAGCTAGAGACTGAGTGTGAACGAATGTGGCCTTTGTTGTCTTTTCCTAGCGCTACCTCAAGCACATGCAGGGGGAGAGGATTGTTATTTCATGTGTGGCAGGGTGGTGGTGGGAATGAATAAGGGCAGACAGTATGAATTATGTACATGTGTATACATGTATATGTCTGTGTGTGTATATATATATATATATATATATATATATATATATATATATATATATATATATATATATATATTTTTTTTTTTTTTTTTTTTTATACTTTGTCGCTGTCTCCCGCGTTTGCGAGGTAGCGCAAGGAAACAGACGAAAGAAATATATATATATATATATATATATATATATATATATATATATATATATATATATATGTATATATATGTGTCGGAGGTGGAGGGAACGAGGAGAAGAGGGAGACCAAATTGGAGGTGGAAAGATGGAGTGAAAAGGATTTTGTGTGATCGGGGCCTGAACATGCAGGAGGGTGAAAGGAGGGCAAGGAATAGAGTGAATTGGAGCGATGTGGTATACAGGGGTTGACGTGCTGTCAGTGGATTGAATCAAGGCATGTGAAGCGTCTGGGGTAAACCATGGAAAGCTGTGTAGGTATGTATATTTGCGTGTGTGGACGTGTGTATGTACATGTGTATGGGGGGGGTTGGGCCATTTCTTTCGTCTGTTTCCTTGCGCTACCTCGCAAACGCGGGAGACAGCGACAAAGTATAAAAAAAAAAAAAAAAAAAAAAAAAAAAATATATATATGTATGCGTTGAGATGTATAGGTATGTATATGTGTTGTGAATGGACATGTATGTATCTTTATGTGTATGTGGGTGGGTTGGGCCATTCTTTCGTCTGTTTCCTTGTGCTACCTCCCTAACGCGGGACAGCAACAAAGTATAATAATAATAATAATATATATGGATGAAGTGATAACAGCGATGAAAGCAAAATTAGGGAAAAGGGGTGCAGAGATGGAGTGTATCAATGAGATATGGTGGCTAATGGCAAGCCTGTTTGCAGATGATACTTTGTTGACTGCTGAGGGTGAGGAGGAGTTGCAGATAGCTGTGTGTTTTATGATGTGAGTAAGCATAGAAGACTGAAGGTAAATGCAAGTAAAAGTAAAGTAATGGTGTCTGAAAGGAAACAGAGTGAAAGTATAGATTTTGTAGAACCATGAAGATTGAAAGAAGAAAGTGTACTAAATTGTGCTTTGGATATGGGGGGAAACAGACTGGAAGAAATGAGAGAATTTAAGTATCTAAGAGCTGTCTTGGGTACGTGTGGGGATATGGAAGGAGAGATAAGAGAAAGCAGTACAGAGTAGAAGAGTCACTGGGTCCTTAATAAAATAATAAAGGGTTAAGGTATAAGTATGGAAGTGAAGAGAGAATTAAGGGACAGCACAGTCCTCCCAACCCTGACCTATGCAACCAAAACATGGGCATGGAATGAGTCACGGAGGTCAAGAATCCAGGCTGTGGAAATGAGCTATTTGAGAAGAGCATGTGGTGTAACTAGATGGAGTGAAGAAAGAAATGAAAGGGTGTATGAGAGATATGGTATGGCAAGGGAATGCAAAGGGAGCAAATCGTGGAGTGGAAGAATGGGTATAATGCAATACCTAGAGGTGGTTTTGGGCATGTGGAAAGAATGCAAGACTGGGAGTTTACAAGAAGAGTGAATGATACTACAATTAAAGGGGTTGGTGTGAGTGGAAGATCATCTGTGACATGGGCAAATAGGGTGAAGTAATACTGGAGAGAGAGAAATAGTGGAAGAATGTGTAGATGGTGTTTGCAAGGAAGGCATGTAGGGACAAGGATAAGTGGAGAGTCATATGCCGTGGCCACCCTTTGATGAGAGTTCCCAAAGGGAACAGGCATCAGAGATATAGATAGATATTGACATATTAACCTTTACTCAATATTCATTATTTAAGTACTACTAGCCATCTCCAACCATGGTTGGAGATAGTATGACCACTATTAAGTAAATTTTGTGCTTTCATACTATTTGCCATTTCCTGCAACAGCGAGGTAGCGTTAAGAACAGAGGACTGAACCTTTGAGGGAATGTCTTCACTTGGCCCCCTTATCTGTTCCCTCTTTATGAAAATTAAGAATGAGAGGGGGAGGATTTCCAGCCCCCCACTCCCTCCCCTTTTAGTTGCCTTCTACGATGCACAGGGAATACATGGGAAGTATTCTTTCTCCCCTATCTCCTAGTAATTCTAGATTAGATATCTATGCAGTTGCATCAGAGATATAGATAAATTTGATAAATATATATCCAATTTGGTCCAACTAGGCCTGAACAGGTGCCATAACACCCTAATCCACACTTCTTAGCATACAGTCTGAGATTATGACAATAATACAAGTAGGGTGTAGTTTAAAAAACTAGATAGAGTAACTATATGAGTATATCAGAGTGAGAGTGGTGGCTGATCAGACTAATTACTTCTGCATTGAGGTGGTCTGTAAATGGTAGAAATGGACATAACAAAAAGTACTACACATACATCTAGGTAAGGAGATCAGACAGAGAGAAAGTGGAAAGATAAGAGATGAAGATGACTGATAAGTCAAAGGTGAATATATGAGAATGTATCAGTAAGGTAAAAACTGAGATGTGATAAAGTTGTCTGAGGGAAGTTTAATGGGAACCAGTACTATTAAGTTAAAAGTAATATACAAGATAAAGTGAGAGAAACATGTAAAGCGACAAAATCTCCTTGTACAAAATACAGATACTGTAAGGAATATCTGTATCATAATTTCATGTATTCATAGCTAATCTGAAGATGTGAGTGGATAAATTCCTAATAATATTTGCTGTTCCAAGTATTCTTAGTAATAAACAAAAACTATCAGCATCAAAAATTAAAGAATGAAGCTTAATATCAATTACATCAATGTTACTTGCACAGAAGGAACATGAAAATGTGATTATTATAATACTCACTCATGAACTCTGACTTGTGCCAATGACATGCGCTGATATGGATCCTTAACCAGCATGCCTTCCAGCAAAGATTTAAGCACTGGGTCCAGCTCTTCTGGTAAAACTAGAGGCTTCTCGCATATGTTTTCAAAGAGACGGAACATGTTTTCTCCTTCAAATGGATATTTTCCACTGCTCAGGTTAAAACTGAAAAAGGCATTGATTTTACAGCCTAAATTCACTATCAAGGTTAATGTTACAATTACAAACAGGAAAAATTGCAAAAAGAAACTTGTTTCCCCTTAATACTGATGACAGCCATATGAACTGCTGAGTTGGGTGAGGATGCTTACAGGTAACAGGCAAGCAAGTGGTTATCTGAGATCACTTAAATAAGAAAGGTATCCAGTTCATAGCCACAACCCATACACTCCTGCCATCTAATGCTCAACCTACTCCAATCACAAAGATATATAAAATGTACTACTACACATTCCCCACAAACCCTTAACAAAACCCTTCTCATGCCTAACACCATCAAATCAAAACATGTAAACAATCATATCTCAAAGCAATCCATTCAACAATCCATTTCCCACACAAAACACATAATTCTGAAACTCCTCCACAAATATGAGATGAGATAAATTAAGTCTATTTAGTCACACTCCAATACAGCCAATCAACTAAACAACACCAACACACTCTTCATCCATCTTTAAACCCACTCTCCCTGCACTATCACTCTGCTCACATAACACATCACAGTGAACTACCAGTTGGTCTACCTTCACCCAACACCAACAATTCCTTAACATTTTATCAATTACACATGCAACAGAAACCACTGGGAATGGCAGGCTGGTTATTTTGGCTTCAGGCTTATCAAATACAGGAATCATTAAAACTATCAAAACATCAATTTATAATCACCAATTGAAAATTTTGAACATCCTCAGGGTTTCATGAAAATTCTGAGGCCATACACATAATTCCTATGTATATGGCCTTTGAGATGATGGGAGTGACTGGGAGATGCTAATGGATACCAAAGGTTCATCAGCTTTGAAAATAAGTAAGGCTGAAGCAACATCAACAGGGCAGCAATTCTAATTCCAAGAAACTGAGTGACCCTGCCTTTTGTCAGACACTGACTTAACTTGTGAAATGGTTTATCAGTTGAAATTCCCAAACTCTAAGATTTAAAGATGACTCCCTATTCTTAATGAACTACTGTACAGTAGTTCTCTTTGAACTGGTGGACAAAGACTGATTAAAAAAAAAATGCCTCTGCCCTCTTAGGGTTTCTTTTTGCACTATCAAGACATTTGCCTTGAATGTGCAGAAAACCTTTTAAAAAACTGTTCTGCATATTCTTCCTTTGGGTGATTCAAAATGTTTTCTCAGCCAATTCACAGAGCTTCCTGTCTTCTTGCCTTAAACATCTCTCCAAATCAACTGATGCTTCCTGAGATCCATACCAATCAATGTGTTAATTAATGTTTACGTATCCAGTTCACTTACTATATCATAAGCATCCGAAAGAAAGCTCTTCCATCATCAGGAAGGCACAGAAAAAAGTTCAGCTCTTATCAGTACCTATACAACTATTATATGCAAAGGGCCATCGAACAGTAGGTTATAGGTAAACAGTGACTCCGTGGAAAATGCATTGACTGTTGAATGAACTAAGTGATGGGGAGAACCGCTTTATCAAATGAATCACTTCTGAGGATAGAAGAAGAATATTGAATATATGTTAAAGATGAAAACTTTGTGAGCGATTTTGGCAGAATCACATAAGATGGAGAAACGGCAAAACTGTTCGCGACCCCACTAACCTCAAGCTTGTGAAAAAATTACATAACTAATGCACTCAAATTTTTCTTTATGTAATAATGGAGCGGTGAAGGATTTTGATAACATCTGATAGAAAGAAAAGGCATATGATAAGAGTTGATAGAGATGCTCTGTGGAAGGTATTAAGAATATATGGTGTGGGAGGCAAGTTGTTAGAAGCAGTGAAAAGTTTTTATCGAGGATGTAAGGCATGTGTACGTGTAGGAAGAGAGGAAAGTGATTGGTTCTCAGTGAATGTAGGTTTGCGACAGGGGTGCGTGATGTCTCTATGGTTGTTTAATTTGTTTATGGATGGGGTTGTTATGGAGGTGAATGCAAGAGTTTTGGAAAGAGGGGGAAAGTATGCAGTCAGTTGTGGATGTGAGGGCTTGGGAAGTGAGTCAGTTGTTGTTTGCTGATGATACAACGCAGGTGGCTGATTCGGGTGAGAAACTGCAGAAGCTGGTGACTGAGTTTGGTAAAGTGTGTGAAGAAGAAAGCTGAGAGTAAATGTGAATAACAGCAAGGTAATTATTAGGTACAGTAGGGTTGAGGGACAAGTCAATTGGGAGGTAAGTTTGAATGGAGAAAAACTGGAGGAAGTGAAGTGTTTTTGATATCTGGGAGTGGATTTGGCAGTGGATGGAACCATGGAAGCAGAAGTGAATCATAGGGTGGGGGGAGGGGGCGAATGTTCTGGGAGCGTTGAAAAATGTGTGGAAGTCGAGAACGTTATCTTGGAAAGCAAAAATGGGTATGTTTGAAGGAATAGTGGTTCCAACAATGTTATATGGTTGCGAGGCATGGGCTGTAGATAGAGTTGTGCGGAGGGGGGTGGATAAGCTGGAAATGAGATGTTTGAGGACAATATGAGGTGTGAGGTGGTTTGATTAAGTAATGAAAGGGTAAGAGAGATGTGTGGTAATAAAATGAGTGTGGTTCAAAGAGCAGAAGAGGGTGTTTTGAAATGGTTTGGTCACATGGAGAGAATAAGAGAGGAAAGATTGACAAATAGGATATATGTGTCAGAGGTGGAGGGAACGAGGAGAAGTGGGAGACCAAATTGGAGGTGGAAAGATAGAGTGAAAAAGATTTTGAGTGATCGGGGCCTGAATATGCAGGAGGGTGAAAAGCGTGCATGGAATAGTGTGATTTGTAACTACGTGGTATACTGGGGTCAACATGCTGTCAATGGATTGAACCAGGGCATGTGAAGCATCTGGGGTAAACCATGGAAAGTTTTGTGGGGCCTGGATGTGGAAAGGGAGCTGTGGTTTCGGTGCATTATACATGACAGCTAGAGACTGAGTATGAATGAATGTGGCTTTTGTTGTCTTTTCCTAGCGCTACTTCGCGCACATGTGGGGGGAGGGGGTTTTTCATTTCATGTGTGGCGGGGTGCCGACGGGAATGAATAAGGGCAGACAGTATAAAGTATGTACATGAGTATATATGTATATGTCTGTGTGTGTATATATATGTATACGTTGAGATGTATAGTTATGTATATGAGCGTGTGTGGATGTGTATGTATATACATGTGTATGTGGGTGGGTTGGGCCATTCTTTCGTCTGTCTCCTTGCGCTACCTCGCTAATACGGGATATAGCAGCAAAGTATAATAAATAATAAATAAATATGATAGAAAAGAGCTACTGAAAATATTTCTAAAGAAAAAACACCTCCAATGTCCTTACCACACATGCCTAGCCACTCAATCATAAATATTGTAATACCTCTGAATATATGTATGTTATTCACAACCAAAGCTGTGTCTTCATATAAAATCTAAAAAAGAAGTAAATCCTTCAGTATTCCCCAAAACCCATCAGCCAATTTCTCTCACACTAACATTTAGTGATGTTTTAAATTTCTACATATGTTCCTGTTATGTACGATCATGCTTTGCCTGTGTATGATTTACGAGTACAGTGAGAAAACAACCACAAGAGACATAAAGAAACATCATCTCCAAATCCTCACTACTCTTTTGAGGTGTCAGAAATGACATCCACACACTCTCTCCCTTCACTCAGCATTAGGCCAGGCTATTACAAAGGACATAATATCACTCTCCATGTATTTTCAGTTATTCTGAATGTTAGTCTACCCTTTCACTAATTTTTTCCCACAAACCATGATGGAATTTCTTAACCATACCTGCCATTTAAGGTAAAAAGCCAACTTTGAGCTTAAGGTATACCTCACAGACATGTAAGTCATCATGATAGCTCACTTGTTTTTACATATCCTTTATATTTACACATACTTCTTTAATATACAGATAAGTGTTATTCTTGACTTTACATCACCATCTCCCATGTTTCTCCCCCAAACCCCTCCTTGCCCTATCCACCAACCAGTGTCAGGTGTCAGGGCATCTATCCCACACAAGTTACATCGGTTTTTAATTTGTACATATTCCTTATTTCTAAAAACTTGCATTTCCTTAACTTCATAATGGGAAACAAAAAATCTGCATCTAAAGTTAAAGGCACCCTTTTCAAATTTTCAATCCTTAAGTTTCTCCAATAAGTGTTAATTCTTTCAATAACTCCTGATACCCAACCACTCTCATCAAACAAGCAGCTTGTGAAATTAGCTCACCACAAACAGCATTTAGTCCAGGCTGCAAGCTGTCAGCCTCTGCTTCATCAACTGCATCAGAATTTTGTCACCATCATAGCCCACACAAACATCCTTTCCATCACAGCCCATACTTTGAGGTTTACCAGATGTATCAATGAGAGACTTCCCTACATGCTACTCATCACACCTAATTCCTTCAAACTCATACTCATTACTCTACTTCCTCACCAGTTTTCACACTGGGAGCTTCTAAAACTTTTCTGTCTTCTTTCCCACACAATAACGCTGTTTACTTCAACAGCAGAATAATGAATGATTACAAAATCTAAAATCTTAACATTCAAAACTTACAGGGTACAACCAGCACTCCAGACATCCACTTTAAACCCAGGATATGCTCTTGCTCCACCTGCCACTTCTGGAGGTTGGAAAAGGGGAGAGCCCTGGCTGGTAGTGATCTCATCACTTCCTGTTGTTACATCTAGTTGCTGAAAAAAGAAAAAAAATCTGAAAATTATCATGAAAAATTTCTAAACATAGTATAACAAAAATTTTCTGCAAAGGGTAAACTTTCCCATCATTAACTACACTGCAAGCTTCTTATTTCTTATGGATACTTATTTCTGAGGATGAACTCTAGTAAGCTCTTAAAAATTCAAGGCATTGCACATATCTTAACATTCACACACTTGAGAAAAATAAATTTCATGAAGATAGAAGAGAAAAAGTATTGTCTGCTATCCCTTGCTTTTCACAGAAGTGATTAAGGATGGGTGGAAGTTGGGATTGAAAATCTTCCCCTCATGTTTTACCACTTTCTGAAAGTGAGAACAGAAAAAACCAAGAAAGTATTTTTCTTTTTTTCAGCCTGATTCCCAAAGCTATCTCACTAAGGCAGGAGAGGCAAGAAGATATAAGCAAAAATCCTTAAAGAATACTATAAATTGCAGAGAACATCAAAAATATATACGAAAAATCTGAAAAATATGGGTGAATAATGACAGGGGAGGCAGGAAATTCTCCCCTCCTGTATTACTTCAAAAAGAGGGAACATAGGAAAGAGCCAAGTGAAGATTTTCCCTTCTAAGGTTCAGTCATTTGTTCTTGGCACAACCTCACTCACATGCTGTCAATGGATTGAACCAGGGAATGTGAAACGTCTGGAGTAAACCATGGAAGGGTCTGTGGGGCCTACATGTGGATAGGGAGCTGTGGGGCAGGGTAGTACCACGATATGTATATGTACGTGTATGGGCATTTTTTTTTTTTTTTTTTATACTTTGTCGTTGTCTCCCGCGTTTGCGAGGTAGCGCAAGGAAACAGACGAAAGAAATGGCCCAACCCCCCCCCATACACATGTATATACATACGTCCACACACGCAAATATACACACCTACACAGCTTTCCATGGTTTACCCCAGACGCTTCACATGCCTTGATTCAATCCACTGACAGCACGTCCACCCCGGTATACCACATCGCTCCAATTCACTCTATTCCTTGCCCTCCTTTCACCCTCCTGCATGTTCAGGCACCGATCACACAAAATCTTTTTCACTCCATCCTTCCACCTCCAATTTGGTCTCCCTCTTCTCCTCGTTCCCTCCACCTCCGACACATATATCCTCTTGGTCAATCTTTCCTCACTCATTCTCTCCATGTGCCCAAACCACTTCAAAACACCCTCTTCTGCTCTCTCAACCACGCTCTTTTTATTTCCACACATCTCTCTTACCCTTACGTTACTCACTCGATCAAACCACCTCACACCACACATTGTCCTCAAACATCTCATTTCCAGCACATCCATCCTCCTGCGCACAACTCTATCCATAGCCCATTTATGTACATATGTATGTACATATATGTACATATATATAATAATACTAATAATGTAATAATAAGAGGGTTAGGGAGAATCATTTGGTAAACATAGGAGAGGTAGTAAAGGCTTTGTGACATGAAAGCTGGCAAGGCAGCAGGTTTGGATGGTACTGCAGTGGAATTTATTAAAGAAGGGGGTGACTGTGTTGTTGACTGGCTGGTAAGGATATTCAGTGTATGTATGACTCATGGTGAGGTGCCTGAGGATTGGTGAAATACATGCATAGTGCCATTGTACAAAGGCAAAGGGGATAAAGGTGAGTGCTCAAATTGCAGGGGTATAAATTTGTTGTGTATTCCTGGGAAATTATATGGGAGGGTATTGATTGAGAGGGTGAAGGCATGTACAGAGCATCAGATTGGGGAAGAGCAGTGTGGTTTCAGAAGTGGTAGAGGATGTGTGGATCAGGTGTTTGCTTTGAAGAATGTGAGAAATACTTAGAAAAGCAAATGGATTTGTATGTAGCATTTATGGATCTGGAGAAGGCATATGATAGAGTTCATAGGGATGCTCTGTGGAAGGTATTAAGAATATATGGTGTGGGAGGCAAGTTGTTAGAAGCAGTGAAAAGTTTTTATCGAGGATGTAAGGCATGTGTGAGAGTGGGAAGAAAGTGATTGGTTCTCAGTGAATGTCGGTTTGCGGCAGGGGTGCGTGATGTCTCCATGCTCGTTCAATTTGTTTACGGATGGAGTTGTTAGGGAGGTGAATACAAGAGTTTTGGAGAGAGGGGCAAATATGCAGTCTGTTGTGGATGAGAGAGCTTGGGAAGTGAGTCAGTTGTTGCTCGCTGATGATACAGTGCTGGTGGCTGATTAGGGTGAGAAACTACAGAAGCTGGTGACTAAGTTTGGTAAAGTGGGTGAAAGAAGAAAGCTGAGAGTAAATGTGAATAAGAGCAAGGTTATTAGTTACAGTAGGGTTGAGGGACAAGTCAACTGGGAGGTAAGTTTGAATGGAGAAAAACTGTAGGATGTGAAGTGTTTTAGATACCTGGGAGTGGATTTGGCAGTGGATGGAACAATAGAAGTGGAAGTGAGTCACAGGGTGGGCTAGGGGGTGAGAAGTCTGGGAGCACTGAAATATGTGTGGAAGGCGAGAACATTATCTCGGATCGCAAAAATGGGTATGTTTGAAGGAATAGTGGTTCCAATAATGTTTTATGGTTGCGAGGCATAGGCTATAGATAGAGTTTTGTGAAGGATGGTGGATGTATTGGAAATGAGATGTTTGAGGACAATATGTGGTGTAAGGTGGTTTGATCGAGTAAGTATTGAAAGGGTAAGAGAGATGTGTGGCAATAAAAAGAGTGTGGTTGAGAGAGCAGAAGAGGGCGTTTTGAAATGGTTTGGTCACATGGAGAGAATGAGTGAGGAAAGATTGACAAAGAGGATATATGGGTCAGAGGTGGAAGGAATGAGGAGAAGTGGGAGACCAAATTAGAGGTGGAAAGATGGAGTGAAAAAGATTTTGAGTGATTGGGGCCTGAACATGCAGGAGGGTGAAAGGCGTGCAAGGAACTGAGTGAATTGGAACGATGTGGTATACCAGGGTCGACGTGCTGTCAAGGTTGAACCAGGCCTGGATGTGGAAAGGGGAGCTGTGGTTTTGGTGCATTATACATGACAGCTAGAGACTGTGTGTGAACGAATGTGGCCTTTGTTGTCTTTTCCTAGCGCTACCTCGCACGCATGCGAAGGGAGGGGGTAGTCATTTCATGTGTGGCAGGGTGGCAACAGAAATGAATAAAGGCAGCAAGTATGAATTATGTACATGTGTATATATGTCTGTATATGTATATATATGTATTCATTAAAATGTACAGGTATGTATATGTGCATGTGTGGATGTGTATGTATATACATGTGTATGTGGGTAGGTTGGGCAATTCTTTTGTCTGTTTCCTTGTGCTACATCGTTGACACGGTAGACAGCGACAAAGTATATTATACTTTGTTGCTGTCTCCCGCATCAGCGAGGTAACGCATGGAAACAGACTAAAGAATGACCCAACCCACCAACATACACATGTATATACATACACGTCCACACACGCACATATACATACCTATACATCTCAATGTATACATATATATACACACAGACATATACATATATACACATGTACATAATTCATACTGCCTGCCCTTATTCATTCCCATCGCCACCCCGCCACACATGAAATAACAATCCCCTCCCCCCGCATGTGTGCAAGGTAGTGCTAGGAAAAGACAACAAAGGCCACATTCATTCACACTCACTCTCTGGCTGTCATGTATAATGCACCAAAACCACAGCTCCCTTTCCACATCCAGGCCCCACATAACTTTCCATGTTTACCCCAGACGCTTCACATGCCCTGGTTCAATCCACTGACAGCACATCGATCCCGGTATACCACATCGTTCCAATTCACTCTATTCCTTCCACGGCTTTCACCCTCCCGCATGTTTAGGCCCCGATCACTCAAAATCTTTTTCATACCATCTTTCCACCTCCAATTTGGTCTCCCACTTCTTCTCGTTCCCTCCACCTCTGACACATATGTCCTCTTTGTAAATCTTTCCTCACTCATTTTCTCCATGTGACCAAACCTTTTCAAAACACCCTCTTCTGCTCTCTCAACCACACTCTTTTTATCACCACACATCTCTCTTACCCTTTCATTACTTACTCGATCAAACCACCTCACACCACATATTGTCCTCAAACATCTCATTTCCAGCACATCCACCCTCCTCCGCACAGCTCTATCTATAACCCACGCTTCGCAACCATATATCATTGTAGGAAGCACTATTCCTTCAAACATACCCATTTTCGCTTTCCAAGATAATGTTCATGACTTCCACACATTCTTCATGTCATGTATAATGCACCGAAACCACAGCTCCCTTTCCACATCCAGGCCCCACAAAACTTTCCATGGTTTACCCCAGACGCCCTGATTCAATCCAATGACAGCATGTTGACCCCAGTATACCACATCATTCCAATTCACTCAATTCCTTGCACACCTTTCACCCTCCTGCATGTTCAGGCCCCAATCACTCAAAATCTTTTTCATCCCATCTTTCCACCTCCAATTTGGTCTCCCACTTCTCCTCGTTCCCTCTATCTCTGACATATATATCCTCTTTGTCAATCTTTCCTCACTCATTCTCTCCATGTAACCAAACCATTTCAAAGCACCCTCTCCTGCTCTCTCAACCACACTGTTTTTATTACCACACATCTCTCTTACCCTTACATTGCTTACTCGATCAAACCACCTCACACCACATATTGTCCTCAAACATCTCATTTCCAATACATCCACCCTCCTTCACAAAACTCTATCTATAGCCTATGCCTTGCAACCATATAACATTGTTGGAACCACTATTCCTTCAAACATACCCATTTTTGCGCTCCGAGATAATGTTCTCGACTTCCACACATTTTTCAACGCTCCCAGAACTTTAGCCCCCTCCCCCAGCCTATGATTCACTTCCGCTTCCATGGTTCCATCCACTGCCAAATCCACTCCAAGATATCTAAAACACTTCACATCCTACAGTTTTTCTCCATTCAAACTTACCTCCCAATTGATGTGTCCCTCAACCCTACTGTGCCTAATAACCTTGCCCTTATTCACATTTACTCTCAGCTTTCTTCTTTCACACACTTTACCAAACTCAGTCACCAGCTTCTGCAGTTTCTCATCCGAATCAACCATCAGCACTGTATCATCAGCGAACAACAAATGACTCACTTCCCAAGCTCTCTCATCCACAATAGACTGCATACTTGCCCCTCTTTCCAAAACTGTTGTATTCACCTCCCTAACAACCCCATCCATAAACATAATAAACAACCATGGAGACATCACACACCCCTGCCGCAAACCAACATTCACTGACAACCAATCACTTTCCTCTCTTCCTACACGTACATATGCCTTACATCCTCGATAAAAACTTTTCACTGCTTCTAACAACTTACCTCCCACACCATGTATTCTTAAATACCTTCCACAGAGCATCTCTATCAACTCTATCATATGCCTTCTCCAGATCCATAAATGCTACATGCAAATCCATTTGCTTTTCTAAGAATTTCTCACATGCATTTTTCAAAGCAAACACCTGATCCACACATCCTCTATCACTTCTGAAACCACTCTCCTCTTCCCAATCTGATGCTCTGTACATGCCTTCACCCTCTCAATCACTACCCTCCCATACAACTTCCTAGGAATACTTAACAAACTTATACCTCTGTAATTTGAGCACTCACTCTTATCCCCTTTGCCTTTGTACAAAGGCACTATGCAAGCATTCCGCCAGTCCTCAGGCACCTCACCCTGAGTCATACATACATTAAATAACCTTACCAACCAGTCAACAATAGAGTCACCCCCTTTTTTAATAAATTCCACTGCAATACCATCCAAACCTGCTGCCTTGCCAGCTTTCATCTTCTGCAAAGCTTTTACTACCTCTTCTCTGTTTACCAAATCATTCTCCCTAACCTTCTCACTTTGCACACCACCCCGACCAAAACCTCCTATAACTGCCACTCTATCATCAAACACATTTAACAAACCCTCAAAATACTCACTCCATCTCCTTCTCACATCGCCACTACTTGTTATCACCTCCCCATTTGTCCCCTTCACTGATGTTCCCATTTGTTCCCTTGTCTTATGCACTTTATTTACTTCCTTCCAAAACTTCTTTTTATTCTCCCTAAAATTTAATGATATTCTCTCATCCCAACTCTCATTTGCCCTGTTTTTTGCCTCTTCCACTTCTGTCTTTACCTCCTGCCTCTTTCTTTTATACAACTCCCTTTCATATGCATTATTTACCTGCAAAAATTGTCCAAATGCCTCTCTCTTCTCTTTCACTAATAATCTTACTTCTTCATTCCACCACTCACTACCCTTTCTAATCTGCCCACCTCCCATGCTTCTCATGCCACAAGCATCTTTTCACTGCTTCCAACAACTTACCTCCCACACCATATATTCTTAATACCTTCCACAGAGCATCTCTGTCAACTCTATCATATGCCTTCTCCAGATCCATACACGCTACATACAAATCCATTTGCTTTTCTAAGTATTTCTCACATACATTCTTCAAAGCAAACACCTGATCCACACATCCTCTACCACTTCTGAAACCACACTGGTCTTCCCCAATCTGATGCTCTGTATATGCCTTCACCCTCTCAATCAATACCCTCCCATATAATTTACCAGGAATACTCAACAAACTTATACCTCTGTAATTTGAGCACTCACTCTTATCCCCTTTGCCTTTGTACAAAGGCACTATGCAAGCATTCCGCCAATCCTCAGGCACCTCACCCTAAGTCATACATACATTAAATAACCTTACCAACCAGTCAACAACAGTCACCCCCTTTTTTAATAAATTCCACTGCAATACCATCCAAACCCGCTGCTTTGCCGGCTTTCATCTTCCACAAAGCTTTTACTACCTCTTCTCTGTTTACCAAATCATTCTCCCTAAGCCTCTCACTTTGCACACCATCTCGAAAAAGACACCCTATATCTGCCACCCTATCATCAAACACATTTAACAAACCTTCAAAATACTCACTCCATCTCCTTCTCACATCGCCACTACTTGTTATCACCTCCCCATTTGTCCCCTTCGCTGATGTTCCCATTTGTTCCCTTGTCTTATGCACTATATTCACCTCCTTCCAAAACATCTTTTATTCTCCCTAAAATTTAATGATACTCTCTCAACCCCAACTCTCATTTGCCCTCTTTTTTTGCTTCTTGCAACTTTCTCTTGACCTCCTGCCTCTTTCTTTTACACAACTCCCATTCATTTACATTATTTCCCTGCAAAAATTGTCCAAATGCCTCTCTCTTCTCTTTCACTAATAATCTTACTTCTTCATCCCACCACTCACTACCCTTTCTAATCTGCCCACCTCCCACACTTCTCATGCCACAAGCATCTTTTGCACAAGCCATCACTGCTTCCCTAAATACATCCCATTCCTTCCCCACTCCCCTTACCTCCTTTGTTCTCACCTTTTTCCATTCTGTACTCAGTCTCTCCTAGTACTTTCTCACACAAGTCTCCTTCCTAAGCTTACTTACTCTCACCACTCTCTTCACCCCAACATTTTCTCTTCTTTTCTGAAAGCCTCTACAAATCTTCACCTTCGCCTCCACGAGATAATGATCAGACATCCCTCCAGTTGCACCTCTAAGCACATTAACATCCAAAAGTCTCTCTTACGCTTGCCTATCAATTAACACATAATCCAATAACGCTCTCTGGCCATCCCTCCTACTTACATACATACACTTATGTATAAATCTCTTTTTAAACCAGGTATTCCCAATCACCAGTCTTTTTTCAGCACATAAATCCACAAGCTTTTCACCATTTCCATTTACAACACTGAACACCCCATGTACACCTATTATTCTCTTAACTGCCACATTACTCACCTTTGCATTCAAATCACCCATCACTATAACCTGGTCTCGTGCATCAAAACTACTAACACACTCAATCAGTTGCTCCCAAAACACTTGCCTCTCATGATCTTTCTTCTCATGCCCAGGTGCATATGCACCAATAATCACCCATCTCTCTCCATCCACTTTTAGTTTTACCCATATGAATCTAGAGTTTACTTTCTTACACTCTATCACATACTCCCACCACTTCTGTTTCAGTAGTGCTACTCCTTTTTTGCTCTCGACCTCTCACTAACCCCTGACTTTACTCCCAAGACATTCCCAAACCACTCTCCCTTTACCCTTGAGCTTCATTTCACTCACAGCCAAAACATCCAGGTTCCTTTCCAGAAACATACTACCTATCTCTCCTTTTTTCTCACAGAGTTCTATGCCCGAATAATTTAGGAAGTATGACACAACCACAGTGCTGTCCTCAACTCCCCTACTTCAACTAGCCTCAGTAACTCACATTCAATGCAACATTTCAAGCAATATTTTCTCCACATCATACAATATCAAACCATTACATATCTCAAAATAATAAATCAACAAAATGCTTACTCACATCAATAAAAATATCTTTTCTACCACTTTCTTTTGATATACTATCTCAATGGAAATACTTTAACAGAGCTGTATCTACCTAATATCTTCCTTCTTCATCTTTTATGTGAACTGCATGTTATCTTTACTTATTTTCTTATAGCCTACAAATAAACCACATCCTATACATTCTTAAGTTCATTAACTAACATTCTCAACTTATCCAGACTGAAACAAAATTTTAAACACTTATCTCCTACCTCTGCTACCCCAAAGTCTGAGATCTTTAGACTGCTATCAGTACTGAGGAGAAGGTTGCCTGGTTTGATGTCTTTGTGCACTACACCTCGACTGTGAAGGTATTCCAATCCCTCCACAAGCTGCACAAAATACCTGTTTGGAAATCAGAAACAGCCTGTGGTACAAAACATCTATTTTGAAGTATAAGAGAGAATTATTGGAGATACTGGGAAGAAATGACAAACAAAAACCCCAATGAGGTAAGGACTATGCATGTCGGATCTTTGTATATGGTTTTGAAATTCTTGCGTAATCACAACCAGTGTGGTGAAATCACTCAGTGATGAAATCTGATTGGATGAGACGTGAGGCACTTAGAATACACACTGTACTTAATAGAACCTTCTATCTTGTTGTAAGATACATCAAATCAACCACTGAGTACAGACAAAACTAGCAAATCAGACACAAAAGATATACACAACAAACAACATTATTTGCTCACTCTGAACCCAAGTAACTTATTCTAATCTGTATCATTCTGGAAACTTCTTACCTGTAATCTTAACAAAAAATAATAGTGATAAAAAAAGAATAAAATCTTTTAACCTTATGCACTGCTGAACATCTATCAATGAATTACAAACAAGAATTGTAAAGTAATTATGACTGCTCTTGAAAGATAATTTGATGAGACTATCATGATCTTCCTCCCTTGCAGCTGTGGTGCATCTTTGGACTCTCATAAGTTTTGATGTATGATGGTAATATCATTACTATGTTTCAGAAGTAGTTCTTTGCTTTCTCCTTTACACAGCAGAGTTATTAGGCCAATTTTAGATTTTCTTTGATAGCAGAAGAGTCCCATTTCTTTTTCCAAATAATGTGTAGTGACCTTGTTAACTCAATTCTGCATTTCTTTATAAAGAGAAAGCTCCATGAACCAAGTCTCTCAGTGAGAAGTATGGGCATAATGCCACTGGAACTCATGAAGCCAAATAATATAACAGCAAGCTCAGCTAAGTGAGCTTTAGACGAATTTCATTTTTCTGTCATATTCACTAAATTCAAAAAGTTACACAGACAACATTGAAGTTATGAAGATCTGTACCCTACAAAGAGGTGAAAGTATCACTGATTAGTTATTGAGGCTTTTCATTGTATGTATGGCCCAAACTGAGGTGCCTGAAAACAGAAAGAATGGATGCATAGTGCATCTCATGTAAAGGCAAGGACTACAAAAGAGTGCTCAACTGAAGAGGCATATCTGTTAAGCATATCTGGTAGAGTATATGAGAGACTGATCCCTGAGGTGATGGTGGCATATACAGAGCATATAGCTTGGGGGAAACACCATGGCTTCAGGAGTGGAAGAGGATGTCCTAAGCATGAGTTCATTTTCAAGAATTTATGTGAAAAATACTTGAAGAAAGAGGGATTTGTATATGGCATTTACAGCTCTAGAGAAAGCATATAATTGGGATGACAGATATACCTTGAAGAAAGTGACATCAACATATGGTTTGGGAGACAAGCTAATAAAGGCAGTAACAAGTGTTCATGAACAGAACAAGGTACGTGAGTGAGCAGGAAGGGAGGAAGGTACTTGGTTTCAAATGAAGGTATGTCAGCATCATGGGTGTGTAATGTTTGCAAATTTGGCCATTGTTCATTTGCTATAGGTGGTACCCCAATAAGGTAGGAAACAGCAAAAAAGTATCAGGAATTACCTTGTCAAACAAAAAAAATCACTACCACAGTTACCCTTCTTCTTTTATCATACTTGCTCACATCCATTTTCTAGCTGTTATGTGTAATATGGTGCAGTACTCGTATTCTTAATATTGCTTTTTATCATATGATAGGATATCAATCAAACAGAAACTGGCAATGTTTTCCATGCAAGGCTCTGTCAGCTAGTCGGTGTCAAGGAAATGTAGCACATTTCTTTCATGTTAACTGAGACAGCATGCAACAGCTGAGGTCCTAATCAAGGCCATCCCATTAACGCTATATATATATATATATATATACATATATATATATATATATATATATATATATATATATATATATATATATATATATATATATATATATATATATATACATATACCCTACCCTGAGCAAGGTACCCATTTTATCAACCACCCTAGGGGTAGATGAACGGATGGGTTGACTGTGGACCAACTGCTGTAACCAGGATTCAAACCTATGTGCTTGACCCTAGCTGGCTTGTGAATGCAGCATGGTCAGGAATGCTAACTGCTGTACCATGGGAGTTTGCACAATTATCACATCTACTAATTTTGCATTACTCTTTACCTGAACACTTTTCAGAAAACACTTCTGTTACTGATGTAATTGTTTGGTATTCCTGTTTGGAGTTATCATATAATTTCTGGTTTTTGTGTAACTAAAGGCTTAACTTGGTAACTGTTAACATCAAGACACTACAAAAAAAATGACAAAGACATCAAGTGTTGACATATGAATGAATGCCTCCCTATCACATCTAAATTTTTATACTTCTCATAGATTATATGTGATTCAGTCAACACTGCCTTGTGTACTGCACTCATTTCTGTCATTGCAACCAAAGTTCAGCTGAGAAACCTGCTGTGTTATGGAAAAGCTCTGCACATATGATGGCACAATATCAATACCTATTTATGCAGTGCATCAAGTATTTGATTTGTCTTCAACTTTAGCTTGTCAAAACCATCAAAGACAGTCAACTGTAAACAAACATCTAAGTGAAACTACCTGTATGAACAATACAAATTATATGTACATCTAAACAGACAAGCAAATCCCTAACAAAAAATAATTCCCCTATGAAAGGATACAAATGTAAAGCTTTCAAACAAATATAACCCCTACACAAAGATGAAGGTTCTTGTCTATCTGGGAATATAATCTTCGTCACAAGTCATAGTTGTAATTCTTCCAAATCTATCATCTTCAAGGAAGAAGCCTCAGTGTTCTTGATAACAAATAAAATAATTAGTTAATAACTTTCACGCTAGTTAACAACTTTCATGTGCCGTGTATCAAGCTGACCTGACCATCAACATAAGCAGAGCAACATATCTCTTTTTTGTCCCATAGTAACGTATTATCTTGTGGAGGCGAGGGTGAAGATTTGTAGAGGTTTTCAGAAAAGAAGAGAAAATGTTGGGGTGAAGAGAGTGGTGAGAGTAAGTGAGCTTGGGAAGGAGACTTGTGTGAGGAAGTACCAAGAGAGACTGAGTGCAGAATGGAAAAAAGTGAGAGCAAAGGACATAAGGGGAGTGGGGGAGGAATGGAATGTATTTAGGGAAGCAGTGATGGCTTGTGCAAAAGATGCTTGTGGCATGAGAAGTGTGGGAGGTGGGCCAATTAGAAAGGGTAGTGAGTGGTGGGATGAAGAAGTAAGATTATTAGTTAAAGAGAAGAGAGAGGCATTTGGACGAGTTCTGCAGGGAAATAGTGCAAATGACTGTGAGATGTATAAAAGAAAGAGGCAGGAGGTAAAGAGAAAGGTGCAAGAGGTGAGAAACAGGGCAAATGAAAGTTGGGGTGAGAGAGTATCATTAAATTTAAGGGAGAATAAAAAGATGCTTTGGAAGGAGGTAAATAAAGTGCGTAAGACAAGAAAACAAATGGGAACATTGGTGAAGGGGGCTAATGGGGAGGTGATAACAAGTAGTGGTGATGTGTGAAGGAGATGGAGTGAGTATTTTGAAGGTTTGTTGAATGTGTTTGATGATAGAGTGGCAGATAAAGGGTGTTTTGGTCGAAGTGGTGTATGAAGTGAGAGGATTAGGGAGAATGATTTGGTAAACAGAGAAGTGGTAGTAAAAGCTTTGCGGAAGATGAAAACCGGCAAGGTAGCGGGTTTGGATGGTATTGCAGTGGAATTTATTAAAAAAGAGGGGGACTGTGTTGTTGACTGGTTGGAAAGGATATTTAATGTATGTATGACTCATGGTGAAGTGCCTGAGGATTGGTGGAATGCTTGCATAGTGCCACTGTACAAAGGCAAAGGTGATAAAAAAGAGCACTCAAATTACAGAGGTATAAGTTTGTTGAGTGGAAAGGGTGGCAAAGATGGATGAAAAATTTTTTGAGCGATCGTGGCCTGAACAAGCAGGAGAGCGAAAGGCGTGCAAGGAATAGAGTGAATTGGAACAATGTGGTATACCGGGGTCGATGTGCTGTCAATGGATTGAACCTGGGCATGTGAAGTGTCTGGGGTAACCCATGGAAAGTTTTGTGGGGCCTGGATGTGGAAAGGGAGCTGTGGTTTTGGTGCATTATACTTGAGAGCTAGAGACTGAGAGTGAACAAAAAAAGTGGCCTTTGTTGTCTTTTCCTAGCGCTACATTGCGCGCATGTGGGGGGAGGGGGTTGTCATTTCATGTGTGGCGGGGTGGCGACAGGAATGAATAAAGGCAGCAAGTATGAATTATGTACATGTGTATATATGTATATGTATGTGTTTGTATATATATGTATACATTGACATGTATAGGTGTGTGTGGACGTGTACGTATATACATGTGTATGTGGGTGGGTTGGGCCATTCTTTCATCTGTTTCCTTACGGTACCTCGCTAATGCGGGAGACAGCAGCAAAGTATAATGAATAAAAAAATATAGTAACGTATGCATTCCTGTATACCCCTCTCCAAACTACATACTTAAAGATGACAAAAGCTTCTACCCTATCCATGATATCATGAAACTACTATCACACATGAGCACCAATAAAATAGTTAAGAAAACTTTTGAAAAGTACACAAAGAGCTTATTCAATAATTTCAATAATGTAAACTCCAAGACAACTCACATATGAGCTTGCCAGATTGGAAATTTTTTATCTTTGGCTCTATCCAGCATTTCCTGAAGCCCAGTTACACAGAATTCCATCACCATGTATATCTGAAAACATTAACTTTCATTAACATTATGCAAATGTAAAAACATCAGCACTTTCACCTTAAATCAAAAAATATATGCCCTACATTGTCAATGTTATTTTCTAAACACTGGAAGGAATAATGTGTTTAACACACAGTAAAGGCATTAGTGAAATACATATATTACAGTGCCCAGGACTCAATAGCTATGCTTAAATTCTACTTATCAATTCAGTATGTTGTGGTGGTTATAACTACAGCTCATTCCATCTGCTTACAATATTCAAGGCAAACAAACATCAAAGAAAAGATTATCGACAAACATTCTGAGACGAGACTGCATAACCATGAGAAGGTATGCTCTACTGTTTTGTTCAAATTGCATGCAGTAGCAAGAGATTGTATACAATTATCTATAACCTTTACACCCATATATCTGGGATCAATCAAGTTAATCTTAACCTTAATCTTAACTCATCTTAACCTAAACTTACATCCAGTACGCAAAATTACAAAATGGTACTCACACTAATATAAGAAATTATTTTTCACTTTGCTTACAAAGCTGATTTTTTCAGTAAGACCAACTTCCCTGTTCACAGCTCCATCCATACACATAGCAGTCACCCAATGCAAATGGTCAAAAAAACATTCCCATAAAATCAAAAGGAATACCTTTAGCCCAAAACAGTTACTCACTGCATCTGTCCATCTATTTCTTGGTTTATTTTTTCCTTAGACTTTTAACCAAACTTTCGAAGATTTTCATTAACCAATCATCTCAAATATATCCTTCATGGCCATACTACCTTACAGGTCTTTCATACATTACCCAAACAATTCTAATTCTTACTACATTAATGAGTTATTCATCTCTTCTACTCCTTTTTTACTACCCACCTGAACCTAAGAAAACAAAGATTTTATAATCATTTGTTGAAGGTAGTACAAACACTACCATTTTGCAAGCTACACTTAAATCCTTCCCATTCACCTGATATCTTGATGGGTAACTGTCTTTCATCTACAGTTTTTTAATAGCTTTGTAGTTCCTTAGAGGAAACATAACCCTTAACTTTAGAACATGTATTACTTTGAAGTTAAAGATTACGCTTGACTACAAAAATGTTAATTTCTACTCTTAGGAAAACTATATTTCATATTCCCATTACTTGGCACTCATGAGTTTGTATTTTTTCCCCAAACAAACTTCTAATTTTTCTAGTTTCCCTGTGGTCTGTCTCTGACGAGCTTTTCTAAAAAAAATAAAGCACTGTCAAGGCCTTGTAACAAAAAGCTTTTAATAGGCACCACTCCCTCATTGAAGATTCATACACTTCTCAATTAAAGCTCAAGATCCTGATATCTATGATGCACATATAAAAAAAGTGTAAATCAAAAATATTTTTCCCATAAAAATGTTATAAATTGAAAGTAAATTCCTGTATGGTAATTTTCAGTCCTCTTAACCTAACTAAAATAAAAACTGAAGACAAAACAGCTAAATAAAATGATTCAGAACAAAGACTAGTGTGGTTTCAGTTAACATTCACATCTAGAAAATGGATATGAGTGAATGAGGCATCTTCTTAGTCTATTCCTGGTGCTACCCCACTAATGTGGAAAATGGTGAACAATGTGGGAAAAATAACAAAAATCAAAGCAGTCATTTCATTCTTATACAAATCTCATATACAGTCCTTATCAAATGGAAAACATAATAGGAGCAAATCCATTGGAAAAAAATCTTTACACACAACAATACTTCCCACGCATTCCTCACGTGTCGTAGAAGGCGACTAAAGGGGACTAGAAACCCTCCCCTCCTTGTATTTTAACTTTCTAAAAGGGGAAACAGACGAAGGAGTCACGCGGGGAGTGCTCATCCTCCTCGAAGGCTCAGACTGGGGTGTCTAAATGTGTGTGGATGTAACCAAGATGACAAAAAAGGAGAGATAGGTAGTATGTTTGAGGAAAGGAACCTGGATGTTTTGGCTCTGAGTGAAATGAAGCTCAAGGGGAAAGGGGAAGAGTGGTTTGGGAGTGTCCTGGGAGTAAAGTCAGGGGTTAGTGAGAGGACAAGAGCAAGGGAAGGAGTAGCACTACTCCTGAAACAGGAGAGGTGGGAGTATGTGATAGAGTGTAAGAAAGTAAACTCTAGATTCATATGGGTAAAACTGAAAGTGGATGGAGAGAGATGGGTGATTATTGGTACATATGCACCTGGGCATGAGAAGAAAGATCATGAGAGGCAAGTATTTTGGGAGCAGCTGAGTGAGTGTGTTAGTAGTTTTGATGCACGAGACCAGTTTATAGTGATGGGCGATTTGAATGCAAAGATGAGTAATGTGGCAGAGAACGAGGCCAGGTGAGGATATTCCCTCAGAGGCCCAGTCCTCTGTTCTTAACGCTACCTTGCTAACGCGGGAAATGGCGAATAGTATGAAAGAAAGAAAGAAGGTTATTCAGTGTTGTAAATGGAAATGGTGAAGAGATTGTAGATTTATGTGCTGAAAAAGGACTGGTGATTGGGAATATCTGGTTTAAAATGAGAGATATACATAAGTATACGTATGTAAGTAGGAGGGATGGCCAGAGAGCGTTATTGGATTATGTGTTAATTGATAGGAGCCTGAAAGAGAGACTTTTGGATGTTAATGTGCTGAGAGGTGCAACTGGAGGGATGTCTGATCATTATCTTGTGGAGGTGAAGGTGAAGATTTGTATGGGTTTTCAGAAAAGAAGAGAGAATGTTGGAGTGAAAAGAGTGGTGAGAGTAAGTGAGCTTGGGAAGGAGACTTGTATGAGGAAGTACTAGGAGAGACTGAGTACAGAGTGGAAAAAGGTGAGAACAAACGACATAAGGGGAGTGGGGGTGGAATTGGATGTATTTAGGGAAGCAGTGATGGCATGCGCAAAAGATGCTTGTGGCATGAGAAGCATGGGAGGTGGGCAGATTAGAAAGGGTAGTGAGTGGTGGGATGAAGAAGTAAGATTATTAGTAAAAGAGAAGAGAGAGGCATTTGGACGATTTCGCAGGGAAAAAATGCAAATGACTGGGAGATGTATAAAAGAAAGAGGTAGGAGGTCAAGAGAAAGGCGCAAGAGGTGAAATAGAAGGCAAATGAGAGTTAGGGTGAGAGAGTATCATTAAATTTTAGGGAGAATAAAAGATGTTTCGGAAGGAGGTAAATAAAGTGCATAAGGGAACAAATGGGAACTTCAGTGAAGGGAGCTAATGGGGAGGTGATAACAAGTAGTGGTGATGTGAGAAGAAGATGGAGTGAGTATTTTGAAGGTTTGTTGAATGTGTTTGATGATAGAGTGGCAGATATAGGGTGTTTTGGTCGAGGTGGTGTGCAAAGTGAGAGGGTTATGGAAAATGATTTGGTAAACAGAGAAGAGGTAGTAAAAGCTTTGCGGAAGATGAAAGCCGGCAAGGCAGCGGGTTTGGATGGTATTGCAGTGGAATTTATCAAAAAAGGGGATGACTGTATTGTTGACTGATTGGTAAGATTATTTAATGTATGTATGATTCATGGTGAGGTGCCTGAGGATTGGCGGAATGCTTGCCATAGTGCCATTGTACAAAGGTAAAGGGGATAAGAGTGAGTGCTCAAATTACAGAGGTATAAGTTTGTTGAGTATTCCCGGGAAATTATATGGGAGGGTATTGATTGAGAGGGTGAAGGCATGTACAGAGCATCAGATTGGGGAAGAGCAGTGTGGTTTCAAAAGTGGTAGAGGATGTGTGGATCAGGTGTTTGCTTTGAAGAATGTATGTGAGAAATACTTAGAAAAGCAAATGGATTTGTATGTAGCATTTATGGATCTGGAGAAGACATACGATAGAGTTGATAAAGATGCTCTGTTGAAGGTATTAAGAATATATGGCGTGGGAGGCAAGTTGTTAGAAGCAGTGAAAAGATTTTATCGAGGATGTAAGGCATGTGTATGCGTAGGAAGAGAGGAAAGTGATTGGTTCTCAATGAATGTAGGTTTGTGGCAGGGGTGTGTGATGTCTCCATGGTTGTTTAATTTGTTTATGGATGGGGTTGTTCAGGGAGATGAAAGCAAGAGTTTTGGAAAGAGGGGCAAGTAAGCAGTCTGTTGTGGATGAGAGAGCTTGGGAAGTGAGTCAGTTGTTGTTCGCTGATGATACAGTGCTGGTGGCTGATTCATGTGAGAAACTACAGAAGCTGGTGACTGAGTCTGGTAAAGTGTGTGAAAGAAGAAAGCTGAGAGTAAATGTGAATAACATTAAGGTTATTAGGTACAGTAGGGTTGAGGGTCAAGTCAATTGGGAGGTAAGTTTGAATGGAGAAAAACTGGAGGAAATAAAGTGTTTTAGATATCTGGGAGTGGATTTGGCAGTGGATGGAACCATGGAAGCGGAAGTGGATCACAGGGTGGGGGAGGGGGGCGAAAATTCTGGGAGCCTTGAAGAATGTGTGGAAGTTGAGAACATTATCTCGGAAAGCAAAAATGGGTATGTCTGAAGGAATAGTCGTTCCAACAATGTTGTATGGTTGCGAGGTGTGGGCTATGGATAGAGTTGTGCGCAGGAGGGTGGATGTGCTGGAAATGAGATGTTTGAGGACAATATGTGGTGTGAGGTGGTTTGATCAAGTAAGTAATAATAGGGTAAGAGAGATGTGTGGTAATAAAAAGAGTGTGGTTGAGAGAGCAGAAAAAGGTGTTTTGAAATGGTTTGGTCACATGGAGAGAATGAGTGAGGAAAGATTGACAAAGAGGATATATGTGTCAGAGGTGGAGGGAACAAGGAGAAGTGGGAGACCAAACTGGAGGTGGAAAGATGGAGTAAAAAAGATTTTGAGTGAGCGGGGCCTGAACATGCAGGAGGGTGAAAGGCGGGTAAGGAATAGAGTGAATTGGATCGATGTGGTATACTGGGGTTGACGTGCTGTCAGTGGATTGAATCAGGGCATGTGAAGCGTCTGGGGTAAACCATGGAAAGCTGTGTAGGTATGTATTTTGCGTGTGTGGACGTGTATGTATATACATGTGTATGGGGGTGGGTTGGGCCATTTCTTTCGTCTGTTTCCTTGCGCTACCTCGCAAATGCGGGAGACAGCGACAAAGCAAAAAAAAATATATATATTTTATATATATATATATATATATATATATATTATTATATATACGTTGAGATGTATAGGCATGTATATTTGCATGTGTGGACGTGTATGTATATACATGTGTATGTGGGTGGGCTGGGCCTTTCTTTCATCTGTTTCCCTATCCATGATATCATGAAACTACTATCACACATGAGCACCAATAAAATAGTTAAGAAAACTTTTGAAAAGTACACAAAGAGCTTATTCAATAATTTCAATAATGTAAACTCCAAGACAACTCACATATGAGCTTGCCAGATTGGAAATTTTTTATCTTTGGCTCTATCCAGCATTTCCTGAAGCCCAGTTACACAGAATTCCATCACCATGTATATCTGAAAACATTAACTTTCATTAACATTATGCAAATGTAAAAACATCAGCACTTTCACCTTAAATCAAAAAATATATGCCCTACATTGTCAATGTTATTTTCTAAACACTGGAAGGAATAATGTGTTTAACACACAGTAAAGGCATTAGTGAAATACATATATTACAGTGCCCAGGACTCAATAGCTATGCTTAAATTCTACTTATCAATTCAGTATGTTGTGGTGGTTATAACTACAGCTCATTCCATCTGCTTACAATATTCAAGGCAAACAAACATCAAAGAAAAGATTATCGACAAACATTCTGAGACGAGACTGCATAACCATGAGAAGGTATGCTCTACTGTTTTGTTCAAATTGCATGCAGTAGCAAGAGATTGTATACAATTATCTATAACCTTTACACCCATATATCTGGGATCAATCAAGTTAATCTTAACCTTAATCTTAACTCATCTTAACCTAAACTTACATCCAGTACGCAAAATTACAAAATGGTACTCACACTAATATAAGAAATTATTTTTCACTTTGCTTACAAAGCTGATTTTTTCAGTAAGACCAACTTCCCTGTTCACAGCTCCATCCATACACATAGCAGTCACCCAATGCAAATGGTCAAAAAAACATTCCCATAAAATCAAAAGGAATACCTTTAGCCCAAAACAGTTACTCACTGCATCTGTCCATCTATTTCTTGGTTTATTTTTTCCTTAGACTTTTAACCAAACTTTCGAAGATTTTCATTAACCAATCATCTCAAATATATCCTTCATGGCCATACTACCTTACAGGTCTTTCATACATTACCCAAACAATTCTAATTCTTACTACATTAATGAGTTATTCATCTCTTCTACTCCTTTTTTACTACCCACCTGAACCTAAGAAAACAAAGATTTTATAATCATTTGTTGAAGGTAGTACAAACACTACCATTTTGCAAGCTACACTTAAATCCTTCCCATTCACCTGATATCTTGATGGGTAACTGTCTTTCATCTACAGTTTTTTAATAGCTTTGTAGTTCCTTAGAGGAAACATAACCCTTAACTTTAGAACATGTATTACTTTGAAGTTAAAGATTACGCTTGACTACAAAAATGTTAATTTCTACTCTTAGGAAAACTATATTTCATATTCCCATTACTTGGCACTCATGAGTTTGTATTTTTTCCCCAAACAAACTTCTAATTTTTCTAGTTTCCCTGTGGTCTGTCTCTGACGAGCTTTTCTAAAAAAAATAAAGCACTGTCAAGGCCTTGTAACAAAAAGCTTTTAATAGGCACCACTCCCTCATTGAAGATTCATACACTTCTCAATTAAAGCTCAAGATCCTGATATCTATGATGCACATATAAAAAAAGTGTAAATCAAAAATATTTTTCCCATAAAAATAATGTTATAAATTGAAAGTAAATTCCTGTATGGTAATTTTCAGTCCTCTTAACCTAACTAAAATAAAAACTGAAGACAAAACAGCTAAATAAAATGATTCAGAACAAAGACTAGTGTGGTTTCAGTTAACATTCACATCTAGAAAATGGATATGAGTGAATGAGGCATCTTCTTAGTCTATTCCTGGTGCTACCCCACTAATGTGGAAAATGGTGAACAATGTGGGAAAAATAACAAAAATCAAAGCAGTCATTTCATTCTTATACAAATCTCATATACAGTCCTTATCAAATGGAAAACATAATAGGAGCAAATCCATTGGAAAAAAATCTTTACACACAACAATACTTCCCACGCATTCCTCACGTGTCGTAGAAGGCGACTAAAGGGGACTAGAAACCCTCCCCTCCTTGTATTTTAACTTTCTAAAAGGGGAAACAGACGAAGGAGTCACGCGGGGAGTGCTCATCCTCCTCGAAGGCTCAGACTGGGGTGTCTAAATGTGTGTGGATGTAACCAAGATGACAAAAAAGGAGAGATAGGTAGTATGTTTGAGGAAAGGAACCTGGATGTTTTGGCTCTGAGTGAAATGAAGCTCAAGGGGAAAGGGGAAGAGTGGTTTGGGAGTGTCCTGGGAGTAAAGTCAGGGGTTAGTGAGAGGACAAGAGCAAGGGAAGGAGTAGCACTACTCCTGAAACAGGAGAGGTGGGAGTATGTGATAGAGTGTAAGAAAGTAAACTCTAGATTCATATGGGTAAAACTGAAAGTGGATGGAGAGAGATGGGTGATTATTGGTACATATGCACCTGGGCATGAGAAGAAAGATCATGAGAGGCAAGTATTTTGGGAGCAGCTGAGTGAGTGTGTTAGTAGTTTTGATGCACGAGACCAGTTTATAGTGATGGGCGATTTGAATGCAAAGATGAGTAATGTGGCAGAGAACGAGGCCAGGTGAGGATATTCCCTCAGAGGCCCAGTCCTCTGTTCTTAACGCTACCTTGCTAACGCGGGAAATGGCGAATAGTATGAAAGAAAGAAAGAAGGTTATTCAGTGTTGTAAATGGAAATGGTGAAGAGATTGTAGATTTATGTGCTGAAAAAGGACTGGTGATTGGGAATATCTGGTTTAAAATGAGAGATATACATAAGTATACGTATGTAAGTAGGAGGGATGGCCAGAGAGCGTTATTGGATTATGTGTTAATTGATAGGAGCCTGAAAGAGAGACTTTTGGATGTTAATGTGCTGAGAGGTGCAACTGGAGGGATGTCTGATCATTATCTTGTGGAGGTGAAGGTGAAGATTTGTATGGGTTTTCAGAAAAGAAGAGAGAATGTTGGAGTGAAAAGAGTGGTGAGAGTAAGTGAGCTTGGGAAGGAGACTTGTATGAGGAAGTACTAGGAGAGACTGAGTACAGAGTGGAAAAAGGTGAGAACAAACGACATAAGGGGAGTGGGGGTGGAATTGGATGTATTTAGGGAAGCAGTGATGGCATGCGCAAAAGATGCTTGTGGCATGAGAAGCATGGGAGGTGGGCAGATTAGAAAGGGTAGTGAGTGGTGGGATGAAGAAGTAAGATTATTAGTAAAAGAGAAGAGAGAGGCATTTGGACGATTTCGCAGGGAAAAAATGCAAATGACTGGGAGATGTATAAAAGAAAGAGGTAGGAGGTCAAGAGAAAGGCGCAAGAGGTGAAATAGAAGGCAAATGAGAGTTAGGGTGAGAGAGTATCATTAAATTTTAGGGAGAATAAAAGATGTTTCGGAAGGAGGTAAATAAAGTGCATAAGGGAACAAATGGGAACTTCAGTGAAGGGAGCTAATGGGGAGGTGATAACAAGTAGTGGTGATGTGAGAAGAAGATGGAGTGAGTATTTTGAAGGTTTGTTGAATGTGTTTGATGATAGAGTGGCAGATATAGGGTGTTTTGGTCGAGGTGGTGTGCAAAGTGAGAGGGTTATGGAAAATGATTTGGTAAACAGAGAAGAGGTAGTAAAAGCTTTGCGGAAGATGAAAGCCGGCAAGGCAGCGGGTTTGGATGGTATTGCAGTGGAATTTATCAAAAAAGGGGATGACTGTATTGTTGACTGATTGGTAAGATTATTTAATGTATGTATGATTCATGGTGAGGTGCCTGAGGATTGGCGGAATGCTTGCATAGTGCCATTGTACAAAGGTAAAGGGGATAAGAGTGAGTGCTCAAATTACAGAGGTATAAGTTTGTTGAGTATTCCCGGGAAATTATATGGGAGGGTATTGATTGAGAGGGTGAAGGCATGTACAGAGCATCAGATTGGGGAAGAGCAGTGTGGTTTCAAAAGTGGTAGAGGATGTGTGGATCAGGTGTTTGCTTTGAAGAATGTATGTGAGAAATACTTAGAAAAGCAAATGGATTTGTATGTAGCATTTATGGATCTGGAGAAGACATACGATAGAGTTGATAAAGATGCTCTGTTGAAGGTATTAAGAATATATGGCGTGGGAGGCAAGTTGTTAGAAGCAGTGAAAAGATTTTATCGAGGATGTAAGGCATGTGTATGCGTAGGAAGAGAGGAAAGTGATTGGTTCTCAATGAATGTAGGTTTGTGGCAGGGGTGTGTGATGTCTCCATGGTTGTTTAATTTGTTTATGGATGGGGTTGTTCAGGGAGATGAAAGCAAGAGTTTTGGAAAGAGGGGCAAGTAAGCAGTCTGTTGTGGATGAGAGAGCTTGGGAAGTGAGTCAGTTGTTGTTCGCTGATGATACAGTGCTGGTGGCTGATTCATGTGAGAAACTACAGAAGCTGGTGACTGAGTCTGGTAAAGTGTGTGAAAGAAGAAAGCTGAGAGTAAATGTGAATAACATTAAGGTTATTAGGTACAGTAGGGTTGAGGGTCAAGTCAATTGGGAGGTAAGTTTGAATGGAGAAAAACTGGAGGAAATAAAGTGTTTTAGATATCTGGGAGTGGATTTGGCAGTGGATGGAACCATGGAAGCGGAAGTGGATCACAGGGTGGGGGAGGGGGGCGAAAATTCTGGGAGCCTTGAAGAATGTGTGGAAGTTGAGAACATTATCTCGGAAAGCAAAAATGGGTATGTCTGAAGGAATAGTCGTTCCAACAATGTTGTATGGTTGCGAGGTGTGGGCTATGGATAGAGTTGTGCGCAGGAGGGTGGATGTGCTGGAAATGAGATGTTTGAGGACAATATGTGGTGTGAGGTGGTTTGATCAAGTAAGTAATAATAGGGTAAGAGAGATGTGTGGTAATAAAAAGAGTGTGGTTGAGAGAGCAGAAAAAGGTGTTTTGAAATGGTTTGGTCACATGGAGAGAATGAGTGAGGAAAGATTGACAAAGAGGATATATGTGTCAGAGGTGGAGGGAACAAGGAGAAGTGGGAGACCAAACTGGAGGTGGAAAGATGGAGTAAAAAAGATTTTGAGTGAGCGGGGCCTGAACATGCAGGAGGGTGAAAGGCGGGTAAGGAATAGAGTGAATTGGATCGATGTGGTATACAGGGGTTGACGTGCTGTCAGTGGATTGAAGCAAGGCATGTGAAGCGTCTGGGGTAAACCATGGAAAGCTGTGTAGGTATGTATTTTGCGTGTGTGGACGTGTATGTATGTACATGTGTATGGGGGGTGGGTTGGGCCATTTCTTTCGTCTGTTTCCTTGCGCTACCTCGCAAATGCGGGAGACAGCGACAAAGCAAAAAAAATATATATATATAAAAATATATATATATATATATATATATATATATACGTTGAGATGTATAGGCATGTATATTTGCATGTGTGGACGTGTATGTATATACATGTGTATGTGGGTGGGCTGGGCCTTTCTTTCATCTGTTTCCTTGCACTACCTCGCTAACGCGGAAGACAGCGACAAAGCAAAATAGATAAATAAAATAAAAGAACTTTTATAGCAATCAGTAACCTTCAGTATAGTATATATGCTTATCTAAAAAACAAATGTACTTTTCTTCACATTCTGGATGGGATGGCCTATGCAGGATGCTTTGAATCATCTAGTATCACCATATCTCAAAATATATACACTTTCTAAGACTCTTTTCAGCCAGTAGTTTGTTTTCTAAAACTTTAGCAGCAAATATACAATTTGTAAAGAGAGAGTATGATGTGATGAACACTAACAGACTAACCCTATTAGGATTATAAGACAATTTATAAGTTATACTTTAAAATCCTTACTTTGCCTTTTTCATCATTGTGGTACACGTGGAATAAACTAATAACATTCCGATGCCTCAGTCTACGTAGTAGTCTTATTTCACGCTGAACATTTTGGTCACCATTCGGAATTCTTCGAAGAGTCTTGCGTTTCATAATCTTGACTGCTCGTCGTTGCAGGGTATCTGAATCCAGGCATTCTTTCACTTTCCCATAGCTTCCCTCTCCTAATTTGTCACCCATAACATATTTGCCGACTAACTGATGGGAGAAAAGGAAAAAATCATATTGTAAAACTTTTCTGAACCTGAACAGGCTAACCTCTGAGGACAATAGCTCTATCTTGTCCTAATACTATTTAAGGCTACAAATGACTAAGTTAGTTTTTAAGGCAACAGCAAATTGGCCTTCATTACCCTCCAGTCACCGTGTTGCTTCCAGCAAACAGAATGGTAAGTTCTTGAGTAGGAAAAATATTTTCTGTAGGATTGATTCAAGTGAGTCTTAAGAGAATCTCTACAATCTGTAAGGGTTACAAACCTTAAAATCCAATGCCTACAGGTGAGGTAAATGCCTCTCAACCTTCTCTAACCACATATTCAACAATAGTGGCCTATGGTTTGCCTCTGGTCAACCCTCCACCCAATCAGAAGCCTCCATTTGATGATGACATTTTTGTCCCAAAGTTGCAGTACTGACTGACCTGCCTCATAATTCTCAAACGTGGATATCAAACTGTTTCTCGAAAGAGAGGGAAAGACAGGACAGGAAACAACAACTACAGGAAGACTTACATGCTTCTCCTCCAGTTAGTTTATCCCACAAGCCCTGACTACATAACAACATGAAGGAGGTGGATAAGAGAAATCACTGAATATGAAGATGAAGTAAACAAATTCAGTATCTTAAACCTTTCCGTGTGCAAATGATTTTTTTCAGCCTCCATTCCCAGTACAAATCAAACTCAAATTTACAGCCTCCTGTGATTCTAGAGATTCTCTTAGGACTTGTAGGACAAACAAACCCTATGGAGAAAAATTCTTCAAATCAATGTTTTCCAAAGATTTTCTCTAGATCACAATATTACTTATATAAGGACACCCTATAAGGTCAATATGGATAAAGATAAACATGACAGCAAAGGAAAATGAATGGATAGTGTGCAACATGAATTTCCACTGCAACAAGATCAAGTGAAAAAAATTAACAATGTAAGTGCAAATACAGCATTAACAACAACACAATATTCTCATGAGAGTAAGTAAAATAATCAAAGGGACTGATAGCTATCACTTAAAAAGAAAAATTGCATGAATTAAAAGCACCAAGGGACAGAAAACACTGGATAAATAGATGTATGCATGGAAAATGAAGAAATGTTAGCAATATGCACAAAAGGGACAGTTGCTGGACGACAAAAAATAAAGAAAAATGCTGGCAAATAAATTATGGAATCTCACATGAATACCATAGCATGGAACAGATTCCAAAAGTACTAAGTACTTTCATATATGAAAAAAAAAACTAGCCTCTCAGAGAGGAAGAATATATGATGCGAAAGGAACCCCAAGGAAATATTCAAGATTCTATATGATCAGTGCAAATCAGTAATCAGTACAGAAATTATAGAAAAAAGGGGTGATGAAGTATCTAATCAGTATGATAAGAATGACATAAATGATGCTGGAATAACAGAAAGGAGCATAAGGAAAGCAACAGTACAGATCAGCACTTGGGCCAGACAGCATTCCAAATACATTCCTTATACAGACTAAAGTGACAATAGCTGCACCAATGATGCCAACGACGACAATGCTGAGATGAAAACTGTAAAGCACATGGCCACACAACTGATCATGTATCACCACATTACATAAAGGATGATCTACACTTCTGCCCCAGCTTTTTTTCATTCTTGCTAGCCATTTCCCATATCAGCAAGGCAGTGCCATTAACATATGATGGGATGGCCTCACTCGCTCATATCCATTCTCTAGCTGTCATGTGCAATGCAACAAAATCACAGTCCCATATCCACAAACATATGAAGGAATGATCTCATTTGCTCACATCCATTCTCTAGCTGTCATGTGTAATGCACCAAAACTACAGCCCCATATCCACACCAGGCCCCATAGACCTTTCAGTGGTTTCACCTGACCGCTTCATATGCCTGGTTCAATCAAACGACAGCATATTGCCCCTTGTATAACGTACTGCTCCAATTCACCCTATCCCATGCATGTTCACGCTTGGCATTCAATACCTTTTCAAAGCAATCTTTTCATCTCCAATTCAGTCTTCCCATTCTCCTTGTCTCCTGCACTTCTGATTTGTTTATCCTCTTTGTCGATATCTCCTCACTCATTCTCTCCATATGTCCAAACCATTTTGGCACATCCTCTTCAGCTTTCTGAAACACATTCTTATTACCACATCTCACTCTTATCATTTCTTACTTGATCAACCCTCCTCACACCACGTATTGTCCTCAAACATTGAATTTCAAACACATTCACCCTTTTTGTATATTTTCATCTACATATCAAACCTTGCAACCATACAACACTGCTGGAACTACTATACCATCAAACATGCTGATATGTGTATTTCCAGACAGTGACCTCTCTTTCCACACACTCCTCAATGCAACCAGAACTTTCATCCCCTCACCTATGACTTACTTCAGTGCCCATGGCTCCATTCATTACAATATCCACTCCCAGGAATCTGAAATGCTTAACTTGAACCATGCTTTCTCCATATACACTCAAACCCCAACTAAACTGTCTTTGCACTGCAAAATCTAATGAATTTGGTTTCATTTACATTTACTCCCAACTTTCTCCTTCACTTGCTCTCCCAAACTCAGAAACCATTTTCTGGTGCTTCTCACTTAAATCTGCCAAAAACGTATCATCAGCAAACTGACTCGTCTCACAAGCTTCCCCCCTCCCCATACCATACAGACTGCAGACCAACCCCTCCCCAAAACCCTCACATTCACCTTGCTCACCATCCCATCTATAAACAATTGAGACAGCCATGGTGACATTACACAACCGAGCCACATACTTACCTTCACGTGGAACCATTCGTTCTTCTCTCTATCTACTTGCATATATGCCTTACTTTCTTAATAGAAACTCCTCTGCTTCAAACAAGTATCATTTGACAATTTTTCTCATAATTCTTTCTGCAAATCATCTTGATGAACATTAATATATGCTTCCTCCAAACCCATAAGTATCACATTCAAATCCTTGTGTCTGTAAATATTTTTCGGGCAAATTCTTCAAAGCAAACATCTGATCACCACATTCTCTATTACTTCTGAAAACCACAATGTTCCTCAACCAATATGATGCTCCAGGCAAGCCACCATTCTCTCATACAGCTTATCAGGTACACTCAACAGTTACTTTAGTCCACTGAAATTCATCCATTCACCTTTGTACCCTTTGCATTCTGCCAATCCTCAAGTAATCACCATGATACATATATTCAATGAAAATCCTAGCTAACCAATTATTAACATTTAATCATTTCCAGCCCCACACATCCCTTCCATCTTTATGAAACTTTCACACTGCTCAGGAAACCAGTTACATCAACTGGGCAGGACCATGGACTATAAAGAGTGCTGATGTTGTGTGTGTCTTTCAATGTGAGGAGAAATGGGGCCTCTGAGTAGGGTGAGTTTTGGTGTCACCTGTGAGAAGAGTGTGAGGCATCTTAGCAGAGTGAGTTTGGTGTCTTTATTGGGGTAATGCATCATGGGCATAAAGGGTCCTGGGATGTTGTGAACTGGTGTTTGTAATAACACTGGGATGGGTGATGTCCAGGGGATAAATGGGAAAGTGTGACTTGTATTTTCATGGGAAATTTGGTTTCAGATGGATGTATGTCTAGAATGATGGAATTCAAGAATAAGATGGGAGGGCAGTTGTTCAGCGTTTTGTGTCATTTCAGTGTACACGTTTTAGTCAGCATTATGTTTGCTGGGGATGGGGAACGTGTGAGTAGAGATTGTTGAACTGTGAAGCTAGGGTTGGTAGTTGGTTATAGAATGGTTTGGGTGGGTGGTCTAGTGTTGCTTTAAAGAACTGAGAGATGAGCATGTTGAAGTGGGAAAGCAATGGATGGATCTTTGTTTAAACATGTAAGCATTGATTATCTGTGATTGCTAGACAGCCAGAGCTTGTTTGGAAAGCTTTTTTATGTGGTTTACTGCTTTGATATATCTGCTTTTGAGAAAGAGAAGGACCAAGGAAGGTGTGGGGTACTTTAGAGTGAAGCAGATGAATTTTCTGTAGAGTATGCTAAGAATTCTTTTCTTGTACAAATCTGATGCCAGTAAGTGTTCTAAGGGCATTTATTTCATTGTTTGTACTGATGTTTGTGCTGTGGGGAGTGAATGTCACATATGTCAAATGTGATGCCCAGAATAGTTAGGGTTTTGTTGAGTGGGAGATTGGCCATTCAAGGTGATGGGAAGGTGCAAGGTGGACTTGTGTCTCTGAAGACTTCTCTGGGGATACAGTCTTTCAGTGGTGAGTGAGTCACTGTTCTTATTGTGTAATGGTGTTGCATGTTTGTTGTTGCTACTGGGGTGTCAGGGTGCTGTGATTTGATTGCAAAGTCATCAACATATAGGAGGACCTTCACACTGAGGTCTGCAGGTGGTGATAGGGGGTCATGCGGTAAGAGAATGAAGAGGGGTGGAGAAAGATTTGCTCCTTGTGGAACTCAACTGTAGATCTGAGGGGTTTCAAAGGTAATGCCTTTGTGAATGAGTCTAGCTTAACAGTATGGTATGAATTTGGCAAACCAATGTTTGACAGTGTTGTAGGGGATGGTATCAGTATATCTTGCATAAGGCATGTATCAGCATCAAATGCTTTGATGATGTCTACAGTGGAAGGGGGACTGTGGTTAGATAAAGCTATCTAGGATATGTTTTGTGAGGTGTGTGAGGGGAGCTTTTAAAAATCACTGGGATCATAATTTAAGGAAGATATTTATCGAAATTGAAGAAAATTATATCAATGGACTCATATCCTTAACAAAAGTGATTTATAAGGGCAATGGTGAGATATAATACAAGTCATCTTAAAATAGGTAAGTTTCAGTGAGAGAAATGTGTTGATTAGGGAAACTGTGGGCATAAGTGGATGAAAAATATATAAATCAATAGAACCTATAAAAACCTCTCCTTCTCAACTAAATCTACCTAAGTTTCCAAGTGATCTAAAAGGAAAAGAATTTTTGGCTTTATGTTTATAGTTAGCTGCAGAAAGGTTTAGGCAGTGTAAGTGTGTTTTCTTCACAGCCCTTCTCACCAAATGTAACTGCTTTTAGTGATCATTCTTCACCAAGTGGAAGGAGAATGAAGACATGTCACCGCTATGTTAAGACTATAATAACAAAGAGGTCAATCTTGGCTCCTATATAAAGTTAGGTAATGCTTACATAGGATCTGTTGCTTTATAGAAGTCTTCTACCTACTCTTAAAACAACCCTATCCTTTCCCTGATTTTCATAGCCCTCCCCACTGTCCCTTGTCTATAATTGTGCACCTGTCATTTGTCATCAGCACCCTTCTGCATCACTCCTGCTGAGTGTTAAGAGACCACTGATATGCTTTTCTTCTACTTTAACAAATGACTTCCGAAGTGCCTATCAACTACATGCTTGTTCAGAATTCTAATCAGTATTATCTGTAGCACATTTGAAGCATATTTGGATGTTACCAATCACAAAGAATAACGTTTCAAGCAAACATAGCCAGTGCTTGTCACTTTATACAGCTTGTCACTTTATAAAGCCATAACATAATCTTCATAGCGGCAATTGAAATTACAAGATATACAAGTGTAGAGAAAATTCAGATAAGCTTTGTATCATTACAAGGGATGGGCATTTATTTTCCCTTTCAGTAGCAACTCATCATATTTAGACATGAACTGACGATTTAGGAGATATCCGAATGAAAGCATCCACGTTAACAAAGAAACCCACCCCAATGAGTGATTTATCACTCGCTAAATTGGGTCCATTTAAGCCTTGATTACCTTGTACTTTCTTCTAGGAGGGCAGTAGACGATCTCGTTCGAGTCGATTCTTTGAATAAGTAAGGCATCATCATCCCCGTCAAACTCCATAAACCTATCACTGGTCAGGTCGTGATCCATCGTTTTTCTCACACTTCAAACATCACTGTAACAGTTGGGGATCCTGTAACGCCACTCATGTCAACATCAACCCATCACCCGCTCCTCCACATTCACTCACCCTCCAAATGTAAACAAGTGACGGTCGCTGTGATAGAAAATGGGCAGGAAGAGCACCGGCATAGCCACCCTCGAGGGGGAGACCACTCTAGTTTTACCAGCAGGTGGGCGTGGTGTGAATCCTGTACCAAAAATGCAGTGCTGGAGGCGCTAACCCGACTTGCTATGCCCCTCTAATGGCCTTTGGCGCCGCCAAAGGGGATTTAGATTAAAACTTCGATTCCTTTTTTTTAATTTTGGATGCCGCCATGCCACTCTATTGGACTTTGGCACTCCCAAAAGGTCTTTTAAGTAAACTTTCAATTTGTCTTTCCCTTTGGATGCCGCTATCCCCCTGTAAAGGCGTTTGGCGCCGCCAGAGGGAATCTAAAGGAAACCTTCAATTTCCCATTATATTTTTGGATGCCTCCGCGCCACTCTATTGGCCTTTGGCACACCCAAAGGGGCATTAAGGTAAACCTTCCATTTGTCTCTTTGCCTTTGGATGCCGCTATGCTCCTGCAATTGCCTTTGGCGCCACCAAAGGGGATCTGAATTAAACCTTCTATTTCCCTTTTTATATTTGGATGCCGCCATGCCACTCTAGTGGACTGTGGCACCCCCAAAGGGTCTTTTAAGTAAACGTTCAATTTGCCTCTTTCCCTTTGGATGCCGCTATTCCCTTGTAATAGCCTTTGGCGACGCCAAAGGGGATTATATTAAACCTTCAATTTCCCTCTACGAATTTGGATACCTTCAAGGCACTCTATTGCCTTTGGCACCCCCAAAGGGGTATTAAAGAAAACCTTCCATTTGTCTCTTTGACTTTGGATGCCGCTATGCCCACGTAATTGCCTTTGGCGCCGCCAAAGGGGATTTAAAGTAAACCTTTAATTTCTCTTTATTTTTGAAAGCCGCAATGCCACTCTATCTATCATTGGACTTTAGCACCCCCAAAGGGTCTTTTAAGTAAACTTTCAATTTGTGTCTTTCCCTTTGGATGCCGCTATTCCCTTATAATGTCCTTTGGCGACGCCAAAGGGGATTTAAATTAAACCTTCAATTTCCCTTTATACTTTTGGATGCCTTCAAGCCACTCTATTGGCCCTTGGCACCCCCAAAGGAGCATCAAAGTAAACCTTCCATTTGTCTCTGCCTTTGGATGCCGCTATGCCCCTGTAATTGCCTCTGGCGCCGCCAAAGGGGAATCAAATTAAACCTTCAATTTCTCTTTTTATTTTTGGATGACCCAATGCCACTCTATTGGACTTGGGCAACCCCAAAGGATCTTTTAAGTAAACTTTCAATATGTCTCTTTCACTTTAGATGCCGCTATTCCCCTGTGATAGCGTTTGGCGCCACCAAAGGGGATCTAAATAAAAACCTCAATTTCCCTCTAAGCTTTTGGATGCCTCCACACCACTCTATTGGACTTTGGCACCCCAAAAGGGCCATTAAAGGAAACCTTTCATTTGTCTCTTTGCCTTTCGATGCCGCTGTGCCCCTGTAATTTCCTTTGGGGCCTCCATAGGGGATTTGAATTGAACTTTTAATTACTCTTTTTATTTTTGGATACCGCTATGCCACGCTATTGGACTTTGACACCCTCAAAGGGTCTTTTAAGTAAACTTTCAACTTGTGTCTTTCCCTTTGGATGCCGCTACTCCCCTGTAATGGCCTTTAGCGACGTCAAAGGGGATTTAAATTAAACCTTCAAATTCCTTCCATACTTTTGGATGTCTTCAAGCCACTCTATTGGCCTTTGGCACCTCCAGAAGAGCATTAAAGTGAACCTTCCATTTATCTCTTTGCCTTTGGATGCCGCTATGCCCCTGTAAAGGCCTTTGGCGCCGCCAAAGGGGATTTAAATCAAACCTTCGATTTCTCTTTATATTTTTGGATGCGTTCATGCCGCTCTATTGGACTTTGGCACTCCCAAAAAGTCTTTTAAGTAAAGTTTCAATTTGTCTCTTTCCCTTTAGATGCCGCTATTCCCCTGTAATGGCGTTTGGCGCCGCCAAAGGGGATTTAAATAAAACCTTCAATTTCTCTCCATATTTTTGAATGCCTCGACGCCACTCTATTGGCCTTTGGCACCCCCAAAGGGCCATTAAATTAAACCTTCCATTTGTCTCTTTTCATTTGGATGCCGCTATGCCCCTGTAATTGCCTTTGGCGACGCCAAAGGGGATTTACATTAAAGCTTTAATTTTTCTTTTTATTTTGAATTACCGCCATGCTACTCTATTGGACTTTGGCACCCCCAAAGGATCATTAAAGTAAACCTTCCATTTGTCTCTTTGCCTTTGGATGCCGCTATGCCCCTGTAAAGGCCTTTGGCGCCGCCAAAGGGGATTTAGATTAGACCTTCAATTTCTCTTTATATTTTTGGATACGTCCATGCCACTCTATTGGACTTTGGCACGCCCAAAAAGTCTTTTAAGTAAAGTTTCAATTTGTCACTTTCCCTTTCGATGCCGACATTCCCCTATATTGGCGTTTGGCACCGCCAAAGGGGATCTAAATAAAGCCTTCAATTTCCTTCTATAATTTTTGAATGCCTCCACGCCACTCTATTGGCCTTTGACACCCCCAAAGGGCCATTATGATAAACCTTCCATTTGTCTCTTTGCCTTTGGATGCCGCTATGCCCCTGTAAAGGCCTTTGGCGCCGCCAAAGGGGATTTAGATTAGACCTTCAATTTCTCTTTATATTTTTGGATGCGTCCATGCCGCTCTATTGGACTTTGGCACTCCCAAAAGGTCTTTTAAGTAAACTTTCAATTTGTGTCTTACCCTTTCGATGCCGATATTCCCCTGTATTGGCGTTTGGCGCCGCCAAAGGGGATCTAAAGGAAACCTTCAATTTCCCCTCTATACTTTTGGATGCCTCCGCGCCACTCTATTGGCCTTTGGCACACCCAAAGGGGAATTAAGGTAAACCTTCCATTTGTCTCTTTGCCTTTGGATGCCGCTATGCTCCTGCAATTGCCTTTGGCGCCACCAAAGGGGATCTGAATTAAACCTTCTATTTCTCTTTTTATTTTTTGATGCGACCATGCCACTATATTGGACTTTGGCACCCCCAGAGGGTCTTTTAGGTAAACTTTCAATTTGTCTCTTTCCCTTTAAATGCCATTATTCTCCTGTAAAGGCCTTTGGCAACGCTAAAGGGGATTTGAATTAAACCTTCAATTTCCCTCTATATTTTTGGATGCCTCCACTCCACTCTCTTGCCATTTGGCACCTAGAAAGGGACATTAAAGTAAACCTTCCATTTGTTTCTTTGCGTTTGGATGCCTCTATGCCCCTGTAATTGCCTTTGGCGCCGCCAAAGGTGATTTGAATTAAACGTCTAATTTCTCTTTCTATTTTTGGATGCCACCATGCCACTCTATTGGACTTTGGCACTCCCAAAGGGTCTTTTACGTACATTTCAATTTGTCTCTTTCACTTTACATGCCACCATTCCCCTGTAAAGGCCTTTGGCGACGCCAAAGTGGATTGGAATTAAACCTTCAATTTCCCTCTACATTTTTGGATGCTCCACGCAACACTCTTGCCATTTAGCATCCCCAAAGGGGCATTATAGTAAACTTTCCATTTGTTTCTTTGCCTTTGGATGCCTCTATGCCCCTGTAATTGCCTTTGACGTCACCAAAGGGGATTTAGATTAAACCTTTAATCTGTCTTTTTATTTTTGGATGCCACCATGCCACTCTATTGGTCTTTAGCACCCGCAAAGGGATCTTTTAAATAAACTTTCAATTTGTCTCTTTCCTTTTAATGGACTTTGACGCCACCAAAGGGTCTTTTAAGTAAACTCTCAATTTGTCTATTTCACTTTAGATGCCGCTATTCCCCTGTGAAGGCCTTTGGCGACGCCAAAGGGGATTTAGATATAAACTTCAATTTCCCTTGATATTTTTGGATGACTCCACGCAACTCTCTTGCCCTTTGGCACCCCCAAAGGGCATTAGAATAAGCCTTCTATTTGTCTCTTTGCCTTTGGATGCCTGTATGTCCTTGTAATTGTCTTTTCCGCCGTCAAAGATTTAAATCAAACCTTAAATTTGTCTTTTTATTTTTAGATGCCATCATGCCACTCTATTGGACATTGGCACCCCCAAAGGGTCTTTTCAGTAAACTTTCAATTTGTCTCTTTCTCTTCAGATGCCGCTATTCACCTGTAAAGGCCTTTGGCGACGCCAAAGGAGATTTAGATACAAACTTCAATTTTCCTCTATATTTTTGGATGCCTCCACGCCACTCTCTTTAATGTCCCAAAGGGACATTAAAGTAAACTTTCATTTTGTTTCTTTGCCTTTGGATGCCTCTATGCATCTGTAATTACATTTGGCGCCGCCAAAGGGGATTTATATTAAACCTTTTATTTGTCTTTTTATTTTTGGATGCCACCATGCCACTGTATTGGAGTTTGGCACCCCCAAAGAGTCTTTCAAGTAAACTTTCAATTTGACTCTTTCCCTTTGGATGCCACTATTTCAATGTAATGGCCTTTGGCGACGCCAAAGGGGATTTAAATTAAACCTTCAATTTCCCTTTTAATATTTGGATTTCGCCATGGCAGTCTGTTGGATTTTGACACCCCCCCAAAGGGTCTTCTGAGTAAACATTCACCTTGTCTCTTTGCCTTTCGATGCTTTTATGCCCCTGTAATTGCCTTTGGCGCCGCCGAAGGGGATCTAAATTAAACCTCTGATTTGTCTTTTTATTTTTGGATGCCACCATGCCACTGTATTAGACTTTGGCACCCCCAAAGGGTCTTTTAAGTAAACTTTCAAATTGCCTCTTTTCCTTTAGATGACACTCTTCCCCTGTAAAGGCCTTTGGCGACGCCAAAGGGGATTTAAATTAAACCTTCAATTTCCCTCTATATTTTTAGATGCCTCTACGCCACTCTCTTGCCATTTGGCACTCCGAAAGGGACATTGAAGTAATCTTTCCATTTGTTTCTTTGCCTTTGGATGCGTCTATGCCCCTGTAATTGCCTTTGGCGCCGCCAAAGGGGATTTGAATGAATCCTATAATTCTTCTTTTTATTTCTGGATGCCACTCAATTGGACTTTGGCACCCCCAAAGGGTCTTTTAAATAAATTTCAATTTGTCCCTTTCCCTTTAGATGCCAATATTCATCTATAAAGGCCTCTGGCGACGCCAAAGGGGATTTGAATTAAACCTTCAATTTCCCTCTATATTTTTGGATGCCTCCACGCAACTCTCTTGCCATTTGGCAGCCCCAAAGGGACATTAAAGTAAACTTTCCATTTGTTTCTTTGCCTTTGGATGACGCTATGCCCCTGCAATTGCCTTTGGCGCCGCCAAAAAGGATTTATATTAAACCTTTAATTTCTCTTTTTATTTTTGGATGCCACCATGCCACTCTATTGGATTTTAGCTCCCCTAAAGGGTCTTTTAAATAAACTTTAAATTTGTCTCTTTCCCTTTAGTGGACTTTGGCATCCCCAAAGGGTCTTTTAAGTAAACTTTCAATTTGTCTCTTTCCCTTTAGATGCCAATATTCTCCTGTAAAGGCTTTTGGCGACGCCAAAGGGGATTTGAATTGAACCTTCAATTCTATAATTTTGGATGCCTCCACGCCACTCTATTGGCCTTTGGCACCCCCAAAGGGACATTGATGTAAACCTTCGATCTATCTCTTTGCCTTTGGATGCCGCTATGCCCCTGTAATTGCCTTTGGCGCCGCCAAAGGGGATTTAAATTGAACCTTTGATTTCTCTTCTTATTTTTGGATGCCGCCATGCCACTCTATTAGACTTTGGCACCCCCAAAAGGTCTTTTAAGTAAACTTTCTATTTGTCTCTTTCCCTTTAGATGCCGCTATTCCCTTGGAATGGCGTTTGGCGCCACCAAATGGGATTTAAATAAAACCTTCAATTTTCCCTTATATTTTTGGATGACTCCACGTCACTCTAATGGCCTTTGGCACCCCTAAAGGAGCATTAAAGTAAACCTTTCATTTATTTCTTTGCATTTGGATGCCGCTATTCCCCTGAAATTGCCTTTGGCGCCGCCAAAGGGGATTCAAATTAAATTTTTTATTTCTCTTTTTAATTTGGATGCCGCCATGCCACTCTATTGGACTTTGGCACACCCAAAGGGTCTTTTAAGTAAACTTTCCATTTGTCTCTTTCCCTTTAGATTCCTCTATTCCCCTGTAAAGGCGTTTGACGCCGCCAAAGGGGACTTAAATAAAACCTTCAATTTCATTTTATATTTTTGGATGCCTCCACGCCACTCTTTTGGTCTTTGGCATCCCCAAAGGGGCACTAAAGTAAACTTTCCATTTGTCTCTTTGCATTTCGATGCCGCTATGCCCCTGTAATTTCCTTTGGCGCCTCCGAAGGGGATTATATTAAACCTTTAATTTCTCTTCTTATTTTTGGATGCCGCTATGCCACTTCATTGGACTTTGGCACACCCAAAGGGTCTTTTAAGTAAACCTTCAATTTGTCTCTCTCTTTAGATGTCACTATTCCCTTGTAATGGCGTTCGGCGCCGCCAAAGGGGATTTAATAAAACCTTCAATTTCATTTTATATTTTTGGATGCCTCCACGCCACTCTGTTGGCCTCTTTGGGTAGCATGTAGTGCAAGACGAACGTTACATAAATGGTATGTAAGTCATTTAGCCGGATTGAGACAACGCTTATGTTTATTACGATGTTCGGAACCGTGACTAGTGACTACGTTGTTGGCTCCTGCGTCATTATTTGTTCGGTTGTGGTGGAGAGTTATGGTTGTGCGGTCCGGCAAGACTCATGGTGGAGCCGTCACCCAGGGAAGTACAGAGGTACGGCGCAGTCGCGCACCAGCTACCGACGTGTACGAAGCTGCTGTCGTCTTTCAGAGCCAAGTTGTAGCTATTCCCCCCTGCGTTGTCGCTACCCTAACTTTGTTTTGAAGGTAATTTTTCTAAAGCTAGTGTTCATCAATATCTTTATAAGGGTTTGTGCAAAATTGATATTTTATTGACGGGTGTCCGCAAAACGTCGCCTGGCCTTGTGCAACCGGCTCAGCCCCGAAAATTTTTCTGCATAGAACAATTGCCTGATATTTTTTTTTGGGGGGGTAGCTAATTTTTTTTCCCACTGTCTGGGGTGGTTTGCCACCCTAGACCTTGGGGTTAGGCCCCCTAGGATGGACCCGGGTATGCCATCCACTGGGGACGGACCATCGATCAAAAACGAAAATGCTGATTATGTTTTGGCTCATGCGACCGGAGAAACGACCCTCGCCTCCCTCAGTCCCTTCCTACTCAGGAAGGTCATTGATGGATGGTCTGGGCTTGTTGAAACGGTAAGGAAACTGGCTAGTGGTGACTTATTGGTAAAAGTGAAATGAACGAATCAGGTGGCGGAACTACTTAAGTTGACCAAATTCCATACTTATGATGTTGTGGTCTCTATAACCCGTTTCCATGACTTCATGCTGGGGAGTCATTCACTGCACTGATGTCATGGCTATGTCAGAGGACGTCATTGTGAAGGAACTGGCAAACGAGGACGTTATCACTGCCAGATTCATCACTAGATTTATCATTGGCGAACGACGTAGAACTCCCCTGATAACCCTTAACTTTCGGAAAATCTCGTTTACCTGAAAATATCTCTCTTGGTTACATGCGTTATCAAGTTCGTCCATATATATATTCCAAATCCCATACGTTGCTATCAATGCCCGAAATTTGGTCACCCTTCAAAATCTTGCACTCTGCAAGGTGCGGGAAGTGTGCTGAGGAAGGGTCATACTGCGGAAGATTGTACGAGTAACAGGATGTTGTGTGTCAACTGAAATGGCAACCACCCAAGCTCGGACCGGGCCTGTCCCCAGTTCCAGTTTGAGAAAGAAGTGTGTAGAACTAAGACTCAGAATAACATCTCATACTGGCGAGGCTAGGAGGAAGGTTAAGGAGTCTCATGAGACTCCTAAACCTAATGAATCCTACGCGTCGGCTCTGAAATGTAAGCCGGTTATGCGTACGATCTCGACGCAAACTCCTTGTGACACGCCGACCGCCACTGCCAAGAACCCAGCTCCACCTAATCCTATACCAATTTCTCCATCCAAAGGCCACAAAAAGTCCTATGCCAACACCACATCCTCATCCAACCATAAAGATAAGAAAGAGAATAAGACTAACATATCCTTAAAATTAACAAAACTCGAAAACCTACGTCGCATGTCATCGGACCAGTACCTCCACCAAAGAGGTCTGTGATTCACAGGTCGTCTTCGTTGGAGGACATAGAAGTGATGGAAGCCAGAACATCCACTTCCAGGGACCGATCATGTTCCCCTGGGGACTCGGGCTAAGAAAACTGGTCGGTTAAATAACTCTTAAACTAATACGTTCAACCTCATCCAGTGGATTTGTAGAGGCCTTAGGCATAAGCAAGCACAATTACAACTGTTGCTTGCACTGTATAGGCCAGCCGTGACATGTCTACAGGAGACCCTTCTAAACGGCACAGTCGAAGACTGTTCCGCTTTAGATAGCTATCACTCGTATAGAAGAGACGACAATCGTGGGACAGCTATCTATGCACATCAAAATGTACCTCACACACGAGTGACTTTAAATTCTACTCTAGACGCTGTCGCATGTAGAGTGAAATTTAATAACACATACCTGGCTATTTGTTCAATATATTGCTCCTGGTTCCAATGCACTTGATAATGATGAGGTAAACTTGCTTGTTAATCAGTTGTCCCACCGCAAAGTAGTTTTAGGAGACTTCGATGCTCATCATTATCAGTGGGGAAACATCCGGGTAGACGCCAGGGCAGAACAAATGGTTGATTTTATGATAAACGCCAACCTCGCTCTTCTGAACGATGGTAGTGGAACTCGTGTAGATGACCGAACTGGCAATATCTCGGTAATGGATTTATCCTTGTCATCGCCGGATATACATAACGACATCGGGGTATTTATGACGACTCCCTAGGAAGTGACCATTTCCCGATCTGTCTTTCTTATTCATGCGACATTATTACCAACCCGTCTCGTCTCCGCCTAAATTTGACCATAAGAAGCAGACTGGGTGTCATTTACAAGGCAAGCCGTCCTGGATATATCCGATGGTGACATTGATGCAAAAGTCCTCAAGGTTATCACCTCCACCATACTGAGGGCTGCTGAGACCTCTATACCTTAGGTTTCTACAATTTCCACAAAGCAGAGAGTTCCTTGGTGGACGCCAGATTGCCGAAATGCACTGCGTGAACGCAATAGGAGATACAGGATGGTCGACAACGAGCCTTCAGATAATAACTTTGTTGCATACAAACATGCGAGGGATCAGGCAAGAAGAACTATCCAACAAGCCAAACGAGACTCCTGGCGCGCCTTTGTCTCTACCGTGAACAAGGACACACCATTAAGTCAGGTCTGGTCCACAATTAATAAGATAAAGAGAAAATACAAGCCACCACTTCCTCCTCAAATCCTCTGCCAAGATCGAGCAATCGACGACCCGGTGGACATGGCCAACACACTCGCCTGGAGATTCTCAGAAACCAGCAGCTCGGCCAATTACGACCCGCGCTTCCTACACCACAAGCGACAGGCCGAGCTACAGTTACCAGACTTTGCCACAGAAGATACTTTGATTACAACCAAATGTTCACAATGAAGGAATTGCTTCTTGCCCTGAAATCCTGTAAAGTTTCGAGCCCGGGACCCAACGGGATCACTTACGGGATGATCCAGCACCTTAGTCAGGCTAACCTAAGTTGTTAGCATTGTACAATGAGATTTGGACGTCTCGAACGTTTCCAAACTCATGGCCTTTGCGCACGTCATCCCCATCCCAAAAGGCTCCGGACGCCTTGCGAATACAAAATTCGTTTCGACCTATTGCGCTCACGAGCTGCATTTGTAAGGTCATGGAGAGAATGGTTAACAGAAGGCTACTTTTTTTTTTTTGTTAGAATCAAAGGGTTTATTAAATGATCAACAGTGTGCTTTCCGTCGTAACAGAGGCATATTGGATCATTTAATACACCTAGAACATTCTATCCTAGAGTCAATCAGTAAAGTGCGTTTTTTGGTTGCCGTATTTTTCGATTTAGAAAAAGCCTTGGACATGACATGGCGAAACGGAATTTTAAGCAAACTTTATGCTTTTGGTTTAAGAGGTTATTTACCCATATGTATTAAAAACTTTTTAAACGATAGAACTTTTTCTGTGAAACTTGCAGCGCTCGGTGTCACTTCGGACACATTTGTCCAAGAGAATGGTGTGCCGTAAGGCAGCGTTCTTAGCCCAACATTATTTAATATTGTGATTAATGATATTCTGTCTCCAACTTCCGTCCCGCGAGATCTTAAATACTCGGTTTATGCTGATGATTGTGCGCTATGGCACATCTTCGCCTAGTGCACAATTTTTGGCTGAGCGGGTTCAAGCTACGCTTGAGTCCGTTCATCGTTGGGCGCTACAATGGGGATTTAAGTTCTCACCCAACAAAAGTATCGCGGTTGTCTTCACCCGAAAAATTAATATCCCGAATTTGCTTTTAACGTTAGACAACAACCCGATCCCGTTTCGAAATACGGTTGAATTCTTCGGCTTAAATTTTGATAAAAGACTAAATTGGAAAAGTCATGTCGACTATCTAGTAACAAATTGCAGTAAAAGACTAAATGTACTTAAATGCCTTTCGGGTTCCTTCTGGGGAGCCGACAGATCTTTATTGATGGTGTGGGAGGCAAGTTGTTAGAAGCAGTGAAAAGTGTTTATCGAGGATGTAAGGCATGTGTACGTGTAGGAAGAGAGGAAAGTGATTGGTTCTCAGTGAATGTAGGTTTGCGGCAGGGGTGTGTGATGTCTCCATGGTTGTTTAATTTGTTTATGGATGGGGTTGTTAGGGAAATGAATGCAAGAGTTTTGGAAAGAGGGGCAAGTATGAAGTCTGTTGGGGATGAGAGAGCTTGGGAAGTGAGTCAGTTGCTGTGCGCTGATGATACAGCGCTGGTGGCTGATTCATGTGAGAAACTGCAGAAGCTGGTGACTGAGTTTGGTAAAGTGTGTGAAAGAAGAAAGTTAAGAGTAAATGTGAATAAGAGCAAGGTTATTAGGTACAGTAGGGTTGAGGGTCAAGTCAATTGGGAGGTGAGTTTGAATGGAGAAAAACTGGAGGAAGTGAAGTGTTTTTGATATCTGGGAGTGGATCTGGCAGCGGATGGAACCATGGAAGCGGAAGTGGATCATAGGGTGGGGGAGGGGGCGAAAATTCTGGGAGCCTTGAAGAATGTGTGGAAGTCGAGAACATTATCTCGGAAAGCAAAAATGGGTATGTTTGAAGGAATAGTGGTTCCAACAATGTTGTATGGTTGCGAGGCGTGGGCTATGGATAGAGTTGTGCGCAGGAGGATGGATGTGCTGGAAATGAGATGTTTGAGGACAATGTGTGGTGTGAGGTGGTTTGATCGAGTAAGTAACGTAAGGGTAAGAGAGATGTGTGGAAATAAAAAGAGCGTGGTTGAGAGAGCAGAAGAGGGTGTTTTGAAGTGGTTTGGGCACATGGAGAGAATGAGTGAGGAAAGATTGACCAAGAGGATATATGTGTCGGAGGTGGAGGGAACGAGGAGAAGAGGGAGACCAAATTGGAGGTGGAAAGATGGAGTGAAAAAGATTTTGTGTGATCGGGGCCTGAACATGCAGGAGGGTGAAAGGAGGGCAAGGAATAGAGTGAATTGGAGCGATGTGGTATACCGGGGTTGACGTGCTGTCAGTGGATTGAATCAAAGTATGTGAAGCGTCTGGGGTAAACCATGGAAAGCTGTGTAGGTATGTATATTTGCGTGTGTGGACGTATGTATATACATGTGTATGGGGGTGGGTTGGGCCATTTCTTTCGTCTGTTTCCTTGCGCTACCTCGCAAACGCGGGAGACAGCGACAAAGCAAAAAGAAAAAAAAAAAGTTCCTTATTAGATCTAAATTAGACTATGGCTCTCAGGTGTATGCTTCGGCGAGCGAGTATACCCTGAGGAGGTTGGATGTGATACAGAATAAATGTTTGCGAATGTGCCTTGGAGCCGTAACCTGTACCAGAGTTCCACGATTGGAAGTTGAGGCCCATGTACCTCCTCTCCGACTAAGACGTGAGATCCTGTCGTGGCAAAGCGGTATTCTGATGACCAGAAGGAACAACACAACTGCCTGTCGCCTCATTCTGGAACATTCACAGCTCGTCAACAGAGGCGTCAGGCCCCTGGCCGTCAGAATACACTTCCTCAGTGAGAACTCCGGTATCAGAGTGAATGAAGTGGACTCGCTGGTTAAGAATTCCCTACTCCCCCTTGGGTGGGTTCCAAAATAAACATCAAGACGAGCTGGCTACCAGCCAAAAAAGCACACACATTGGAGGGCGAGGTACACCAGCGTTTTCGTCAGGTCATCATTAATCACTTATCGTATGTTCACTTCTACACTGATGGCTCCAAGACGGATGAATGTGTGGGTGCAAGTGTATGGTCGATGGAGTGTGCACTTAAGATACCGCTTACCGAACCATACATCTGTATTTTGCGCTGAATTTTTTGCCATTGATCGAGCCATAGACTATATCATTAATTCAAATCATAGTAAAGCCATAATTTTTTCTGATTCTCTTTCCGCTCTTAAAGCAATAGGCTCTGAATATACAGAGTCCTGTGAATTACAGGGCAATATCTTCAATAAACTAAATTCATGTAAAAGAGATATCATCTTGATCTGTGTGCCTGGTCATTGCAATATATACGGCAATGAGCAGGCAGACAGCTTGGCTAAGTCGACCTCAGAACTCGAGGAGGACGTTCCGATCCCTCGGGAGCTGGGGTCCTGCCTTTCCCTGGGGAAGAGATCAATCCATCTTCTGTGGTAGAGTCAGTGGACCAACCTGACCATCAACAAAGAGTACAAGCAAGAAGTGGTGGACTGGCCGACCTCGTACTGCAAGAACAGAAGAGAAGAGATCGTGCTGGCCCTCCTCAGAATGAACTGTACGTACACCACCCACCTGCAGCCATACACAACCAAAAGTTTTCCACCCGTGTGCCAACAATGTAAACAGACCTCTACAGTAGAACACCTACTGATAAAATGCAAGAGATACGAACAACATAGAAGGAAATTTTTTAACTACCAAGTCAACCAAAACATTTCCTTCAACATCATTAATGTACTCGGGGATAACCCGAGTACTATTAACAAATTGATGGTCTTCCTCAGAGAAACAGAATTAATCAAGATGATGTAAGGTGGTTCGCGGGATTCTCCACTGTGGCGGAGTCGGCTTGGTGTGCGGCTCCTCCTACTTGGGCTGGTCGCATGGTGGGTGGACATGTCCATTCATTAGGCGGTCGGCCTCTGAGGGAGGGGGTCATCCTCCGGGTCGGCTGCGCCTTGGTGTTGAATCGGCGGACCTCCGATTAACTATATATTTTATGTGCATGTCATGGTGGAAGCCTGTCCCTAACCTGTCGTATCTTCTCGCATTCTTGGGTAAAATGCAACCGTGGATACTGTGCCGACTGGGTGGTATTTTGCCGCCACTTCGGCCCAATACCCACAAATCTTTTATTTCCACTACTTATATTTATCATAATTTATCTTTATTATTATTACATCAAAATTACATATACTTTTTTTTGATAGGTATTTAGGAATGATGACATCAGTCATACATTAAATAGGGTTGCAGGCCTAATGACCTTCCTCATAGGTCGATGGCCGTAAAACCCAACAAACATGTCGCTAGTCACTGAACCACTCAGGTGAGTGAGACTAGTGAGGGTTAGAAGGTTAGCAGGAGTGGACCACTGGCGACTGTCAACCTGATCTTTAGCTTTCAGACGATTAGTAGGTAGCTGCCAGCCAAGCTATATAGCTGTCAGCCAGCTAGGTAGCTCGTACCTAGCTTTTAGCCAAACTATGTCGCTGTCAAGCAGCTAGGTAGCTCTTTGCTAGCTGTCAGCCAAGCTATGTAGCTCTCAGCCAGCTAGGTAGCTCCTACATAGCTGTCTGCCAGGCTTGGTAGCTCCTAGCTTGCTAGGTAGCTCCCAGCTAGCTGGAAGATGCTCGATATTTCTATAAACAAAAGGTTGTACTTGTAGCCAGGTTTATGAGTCACATTTGTAATGGTTGTAACCAGTTGTTGAATGATTGTTGAACTGTATTCATTTAGGTGTCCTGGGAAGAGATGACGTTTCATATCGTAGTTACCACAGGCCGAACATAGAAAATGTATAATGTCACTAGACAGACAATTTGGTGTATATCATTCGTTCAAGTGACAGCTTGTGATTGGTCGTCCTGGAGCGTGTGACCAGCCATACAGGTTATTACAATCACACAGTTGTTTGGATAAATTACCAGTTTAGCTCACCATGGAAATGGCTAATTTTGTTTAGGGTTTGCAATATACATACAGTAACAGACCAATGGGTAGCTTTTGATGTTCCTTGTGCTATTGGAAGAAAACGGAAGAATAGATTAACAGAAATGGATAGACTAGAATTGTTATTGAGAAATTTTAGATTGTAATATGCAGCTAATTTTATGAATAATTTTCAAAAGTAGTAAAGTGAGGAGGTGTAATACACCCATGACTTAAAATCACTTATTTCCAACACAGAAACGCTGGTAAATGTTAATTACAAAACATGTTAATTTAACTAAATGTAACGTCAACTGATAAATATACTTATATAAAATATTTCTATTAATGTAGGAAACTAGCACGATGGTCATTTGCAGAGTTCCATTGAAACTCCGGAGTTGGGCGTAGGTAGTCTCTAACTGGCCACAGACCAGTCAGCCTCCGTTGTCAGCTGGCGTCATCAGAGACAGTCAGCCAATATGACAGCGCTCCGTCAGGCGTCAGGAGGAAGGAGGAACACCCCCGCCGTCCGTCGCCTGTCAGGACAAGTGCCTCTCCTTCATACGTCAGGGGGTGAGTTTGACGAAGGGGGTAAACCTTGGATGGGTCGAGGCGTGAGCTACCCACTTGTGTCAGGGAGCGGGGCGGGGGGCGGGGCGTTGGTTATCAGGGAGTGATATGATCTTGATATGAGAACACTAAATGAGAATGCAAGGGTTTTGCTCGGTATCTGTAAAGATGAAAACCTTTTTGTTCAGAATAATCTCAAGATGGGTGAGAAGCATTTTCCCAGCAATTTAACGTTCCGACAAAGGTCTGAGTTCGTATCAGAGTTAGATGTTTGTATCGTCGCATCACCCAAACTTACTGATTATCTTTGTAACTTTGTTGTAAACCAGGATATGTCTTTGCCTTCAGACCACGCCCCCATATCGGTGGTACTGCAGCAACCTTCTTTTGACTTGAACTGTGTTCACTTACGTGCGTCGCTTCTCGGTGATCACGCTGTCTTGCATACCTGGGGACAACGTAATTTGGTGAGTAAACCTATTAAACTTGACTCTGTTGATTTGGATAAGTGTTCGGATGTGTTAACCCAGCGTGATTTACCTTTGATTGTTGGTGATATTGACAGTTGTGCTCAGAATGTAAGCACTGTGCTGTATGTGTGAACACTAGGTGAGTGCGAACCCGCGCTCACGCCTACGACATTTTATTAGGCAGGTGGGAACGTTTGCTTGATTCCAACGATGATGCTCAGATATGGAGAGCAATTGATTGCCGTGGAGGGTTAAATCCCACCACGTCACTTAATGATGACACGCCCACAGATTTTGAATTCTAATACTATATTGAACATACTATGAATCCCCCAAATGCTGACAACATTGAACTTGAATCTTAGCATACGGACGTTTACATGCCTGTGTTGGACGATCCGATAACTCCACAAGAAGTAACTGACCAGATAAGGAGACTAAAGAGTAATAAAGTCTGTGGGCCAGATGGTTTATCCCCAGGAATTTTTAAGAGATTATCACTTCCCTGGATACTAAGTCTAGTCACTTTATTTAATTTGATTTTTGGATATAATACATATCCTTCAGATTGGACGACAGCAAAACTGTTCATGATATTCAAACGTGGTTTACGCAGCCAAGTATCCAATTATAGAGGAATCACTGTGAGAGATTGTATTGCAAAGCTATACGACATGATCCTGTGTAAAAGATTGAGTGAGTGGTTTTGTCCATATCGTGAGCAGGTAGGGGCCGAGGCTGGCAGAGGCTGCCTGGAAAACATTGTAGCGTTACGCCTGTTTATTGATCTAGCAAGAAAGAAAAATATTAAATTGTTTGTAACTTTTGTAGATTTTGAAAAGGCATATGACAGAGTTCGACGTGATGTTCTTTTTCTGGCATTAAAAAGACTTGGATGTGGCATCATGACTATGCTGTTGTCAATTATAGCAGTGTACAGAGTGACTAACTGTGTAATCGGTACTGCCCTTGTTACCGTCTCCATTGGTGTACGGCAGGCAGGGTTCTCCAACCTCCTGTCTGCTGTTTGTCCTCTATGTCAACCATTTCATTCATATGATTGAGCAAGGCTGTGGCTACGACGGGTTTTTGGGCTGGTTGAATGTACTTGTCGTCATGGATGATACTGTACTATTATCTACATCTAAACATTCAATGATTTGTAAACTCAAGATGCTCAGTAGGTTTCGTACAACACATGGAATGAAGATGAATAACAGCAAAACTAAGTTCTTCGTTATAAATGGCACTCAGGATGAAAAACAATAGATGGTGGTTGACGACATAGTGGTTGAGGCTTGTGAGCGGGTACGTATACCTAGGCAGTCCCTTCACTGCCGATGGCTCTCCCTCCACAGCAGTGAAGGTACACGCAGAAAGTTAAATATGCCATGTCCTTAAATTTATTGCTTTTGTAAACAAGAACAATGATATTCCATTTTACGTCAAGCGAAAAGTTTTTGAAGCGGCGTTAATATCTTCCTTGTTGTATGGCTGTGAATCGTGGCTCAATGGTGACATAAAACCAGTCAATAGATTATACATGTGGTGCATTAAGCAGTTGTTGGGGGTGAGAAGGACAACATGTAATGATCTGTGTTTATTGGAGTAAGGATACCCTACTCTACGTGCACTTATTTTAAGCAAACAACGCAAATTTTTCTCGATCAAGTGGAGGGAGAGACGCTCAATGGAAGATGACCCTTTAGCTCATTCGATCAGTACAATACTTACTTATAATCACAACACGTCTCGCTATATATCCATGACTTAACTGGAAGACGAGGTAGATGATGTACACATTGCTCTGATGGATTTGAAACAAGAATCGTTCAACTCATCATCAAACAGAACTCAACTTTATTGTTCCCTAAATCCAAGTCTTGTAACACATGACATATATAAATTGAAGACAGATGTAAGAGAGACAGAGCGAATGTCATGGTCTAGGTTGCGTTTAAGCGCTCACTCCCTCGCTGTGGAGGAAGCGAGGGAGGGGCAGGTTACCATTGGAGGAGCGGCTTTGTATGTGTGGAAACATTCAAACCGAGAAACATGTTATAGAACAGTACGCAATGTCTACCCAGCTAAGACACCAGCAGTTCGGTATTACTACCATGCAAGACTTCTTTGTAAATAGGATGAATCATAAAACTGTATGTCATGCTATTCATGAAATTTTGAACCTATTTGCCTAATTGTGTTAGAATATGCCAGCTACTATGTTTTATCTTATGTATTGTATTGGGTGTCTTATGGGTTTCGGTATTTTTTTAGAAATTTGTGACTTATGTGATTCTGTGGTCAATAAATAATCTAATAATCTAATCTAATCTGTGAGAGGGAGGCAGTTACCGTAGACTCCCAGGGAGGGGAGAGGACCACTGTAGGGAGTCAGGGAGTAGAGCACTGAGCGTGTGGCGGTGGTTGCCACACAGCTGTCAGTGAGGGCATCGCGCCGGCATGTGTCAGGCGTCGTCGTCAATCTTGGAGTGCCTTGACGTCTTAAGTCAGGAGGAGACGTCCCAACATGCGTCAGGCTGTGAGGTGCTGACGTATGTCAGCTGGTGAGACATCATTGGAAAGAGCGACTTTGATGCTGCAGAGAGCGGGTCATTCGTGCTTATCAGGGAGCGAGTCGTTCTTGATTCTCAGGGAGCGAGTCGGTCTTACTCTTCAGGGAGTGAGTCGTTCTTGCTTTTCAGGGAGCGAGTCGTTCTTGCTTATCAGGGAGAAAGTCGTTCTTACTTATCAGGGAGCGAGTCGTTCTTGCTTATCAGGGAGAAAGTCGTTCTTACTTATCAGGGAGAGAGTCGTTCTTGCTTATCGGGGAACGAGTCGTTCTTGCTTATCAGGGAGCGAGTCGTTCTTGCTTATCAGGGAGCGAGTCCTTCTTGCTTATCGGGGAGCGAATACCTTAAACGTGCGTCAGAGACCAGGCCCGTGGTAGTACACTGTCGTACATCAGGACGTAAGGCTACGACGTATGTCGGAGAGGGAGAACCGTCGTATTGCACTGTCTTACATCAGGACGTAAGGTATTTAGGGATGATGATTTAAATCACATTAAGTAGGAGTGCAGGCCTAATGACGTTCCTCATGGGTCGATTGCCGTAAAACACAACAAACGTAGTCCACCAGCTTCGTGTTCTCCGCTTGGAGTAGATTGCTTCATAAACATAGGTCTTGTTTGTAGTCAGGTTAATGAGTAATGGGAGATCTTTGGCTGTGACCAGTAGTGAATGACTGGTCAACAATAGGTGAACATGGAAGTGTGGACAACTCTGTAGCTCCCACAGCAAGAGAATGTAGAATGAAGTCATTAGTCAGAAACTATTCGTTCAGGCAACAGGTTTTAATTGTTCATGAAACCCGCCATAAAGGTTATTACAGTTATATGGTTGTTTGTGTTAATCACTAGTTTAGCTCATCATCGGAATGACTACTCACGGTTTGAGTTTGCAGTATACAAACAATAAGAGACCAGCTTTTGAAGCTCCTTGTGCTTGTAAGTGAAAACGAACAATTGCGTCTTTTTTACCCTAAAGGTTTTTGTCCTCGCAATTGCAACAAATTTTAAGCATATATTCAATGAGATATAATGAACCCATGACTTCAAATATATCATTACCCACACATAAACACTGGTAGGTGTTATATACAAAATTTCGTAATTTACTTATGGTAATAGAAAAATAGACCTTGATATATTCAAATTAAAATAGAAATTGAAACACCTTTCATTTACAGAATTCCAGTCAAACAACGAGTTGGATACCATGATCTTCCGTCCACCGTCGAGGACCACGTCACCCTCAGTCGCCTACTGACGTCGCAAGAGGGAGGGAGGAAGCCATCATGAGAGCATTCGTCAAGTGTCCTGCGTCAAGGAGGGTGGTACCTCCTTCACGTGTAAGTTTGATAAGAGGTAAACCTTTGTCGCGTCAAGGAGGGTACCTCCTCCACGTATGCTTGAGAGGAGGTAAAACTTCGTAGAGTCAAAGAGTGTACCTCCTCCATATGTAGGTTTGATAGAAGGGGTAAACCTCCGTCGAGTCGAGGAGGGTACCACCACCGTATTTGTTTGATAGAGGGTTGGGGGTAGATCTTCGTCGAGTCAAGGAGGATACCTCTTCCACGTGTAAGTCTGAGAGGAGGTAAACCCTCGTCGAGTCAAGGCGTGAACCACTGATATTCATAAGTGATTGACAGGACGGTATGTTTCAGACTGGGACACTCCCTCCGACTTGTGTCAGAATAGAGAGCGTTGGTTCCTAAGGGAGCTCTATGCTCTCATTAGCCGGGAGGCTATAGTCTTGTGTCAGGGAGTGTTGCATTAGCATCCCAGAGAGAAGGGAGTAAACCCGACGCGTAGCAGTAAGACATTTGTGTGTCAGGGAATGAATCGCTGAAATGTCGGACGTCTTTGTCTGTCGTGGAGTGATCATCCGCTGTGTAACAGAAGGGGACATGCCAATGCGCCTGAATATGAGGTGCATACGCAAGTCAGTTGATGAGACGGTCGTTTGAAAGTGAGCAGCTTTGATGCTAGGACGAGTCGGGCGTTGTTTTTTGTCAGGGTAGGGGAGAACCTCTCGTGTGCCAGAGAACAGCCACCATAGTAAGCTATCGCACATCGGGGCATAAGGCCACGACGTGTGGTCGAAGCGAAGCCACTGATTTCTGTTAGGGAGTGAGTAGTAGCGTTTCTTCGCCGTCAGACAGGAAGCCACCCTTGTGTGCCAGGAAGTTAGTGGGAATAGTGTGTCCTAGAGTGAGGTGTCGATGTGTGGTAGAGACAAATCCAGAGAATCTGTCAGTGTGAGCAGCATTTCTTTGCCACGGTAGTGTGTTAGGGAGTGAACAGCGGGTTTTTTTGTCGCCGCTGTAGTGTCAGGTAGGAAGCCAGCCTTATATATCAGGGAGTTAATCATGTATTGTGTCATGGTGTGAACTACCGAAGTATGTTACAGTCGAAGCCACCAATGTTTTCTTTCAGGGAATAATCACTGTTTCTTGCGTCTGAAGTGTGTCAGGCAGGAAGCCTTCGTTACGGAGTCAGGCAATGTAGCATATCTTGGAGTGAGCTACCGACGTGTATCAGACACGAAGCCACTGACGTACGTCTGTCAGGGAGTGAGCAGTGTTTTTGGTGTGTCAGGTAGGAAGCCACCGTTGTGTCTCAGAGAGAAAATCGACATTGTTTGCCATAAAGTGAGGTACCGACACATGTCTTAAGAGACGAAGCCAGCGATGACTGTTGGAGAGACCAGATTTTTCTTTTTGAGTTCGTCGTCGTAATGTATGGTGAAGTAAGGTACCAACATGTATCAGAGACTGAGCCAACGACGCCTGTCGAGAGTGAGTAACGCTTTCTTTTCACATTTGTAGTGTGTAAGGCAGGAAGCCGCAATGTATGTATAAACGAATCAGTCGAAGTAGATTGTCGAGGAATGAACCAAGGACGCCAAACTAAAGCTTCCCTTTAGGACATTTGTTCTAGCTAATGCCAGACGACTATTTTCCACTTGCATGGTTTATGAGTCGTCAAAGTAAAGCTTTACATTCAGTCTTTTATTTAGGCTAACGGTACACGGTTTTATATAGGTTTTGTGGGACACATATGTGGGTCGTCGAATTAAAGTTTTACTTTAGGAATCTACCTCTGGCTAACACTTGTGCGTGCTACATGGGTCATCAAAGAAAAGCTGCATGTTGGTGACTTTACTCTGGCTTCGCCAGACTATTTTATTTTGCTGTTGAGGGCACCACAGGTAACCAAAGTAAAGCCTTACTCTGAGTTTATGCTGAACAATGCCAAACGATATTTTGCAGCTCTATCGAGCACCACAGGTCATCAAAATAAGCTTCACTTTGGGAATTATATATTTTTAGTCCATGACTGGCGATTGTATTTAGCTTTCAGGGAGTGATATGAGCTTAAGGTCGGGAGGTTGTGTGTAAGGGAGCGAGTTGCCGTAGTCTCCCAAGGAGAGAGCCACTGTGGGGAGTAAAGCACCGTCGCATGGTGGTGGTGGCTGACACCCTGCTGTCAGGGAGTGAATCGCCAGCATGTGTCGGGCTTCACTGTCAGTCTTGGGGTGCGCTGATGTCCTGTGTCAGCAGGAAATGGATCAACACGCGCCAGGCTGTGCGGTGCTGACGTAAGTCAGTTGGTGAGACATCATTGGAAAAAACGGATCTGATGCTACAGTCGTTCCTGTTTAACAAGGGGGGATATCTTACGTTTCTCAGAGAACAAGCCGTCGTAGTGCACTGTCGTACGTCAAGACGTACGTATATAAATATATATATATATATATATATATATATATATATATATATATATATATATATATATATATATATATATATATATATATATATATATATATATATATATATTTATATATATATATATATATATATATATATATATATATATATATATATATATATATATACATTTATTTATTTATTCATTTTGCTTTGTCGCTGTCTCCCGCGTTAGCGAGGTAGCGCAAGGAAACAGACGAAAGAAATGGCCCAACCCGCCCACATACACATGTATATACATACACGTCCACACACGCAAATATACATACCTATACATCTCAATGTACACATATATATACACACACAGACATATACATATATACACATGTACATAATTCATACTGTCTGCCTTTATCTATTCCCATCGCCACCTCGCCACACATGGAATAACATCCCCCTCCCCCCTCATGTGTGCGAGGTAGCGCTAGGAAAAGACAACAAAGGTCCCTTTCGTTCACACTCAGTCTCTAGCTGTCATGTAATAATGCCCGAAACCACAGCTCCCTTTCCACATCCAGGCCCCACACAACTTTCCATGGTCTACCCCAGACGCTTCACATGCCCTGATTCAATCCACTGACAGCACGTCGACCCCGGTATACCACATCAATCCAATTCACTCTATTCCTTGCCCGCCTTTCACCCTCCTGCATGTTCAGGCCCCGATCACTCAAAATCTTTTTCACTCCATCTTTCCACCTCCAATTTGGTCTCCCACTTCTCCTCGTTCCCTCCACCTCCGACACATATATCCTCTTGGTCAATCTTTCCTCAATCATTCTCTCCATGTGCCCAAACCATTTAAAACACCCTCTTCTGCTCTCTCAACCACGCTCTTTATATTTCCACACATCTATCTTACCCTATTATTACTTACTCGATCAAACCACCTCACACCACATATTGTCCTTAAACACCTCATTTCCAGCACATCCAGCCTCCTGCGCACAACTCTATCCATAGCCCACGCCTCGCAACCATACAACATTGTTGGAACCACTATTCCTTCAAACATACCCATTTTTGCTTTCCGAGATAATGTTCTCGACTTCCAAACATTCTTCAAGACTCCCAGGATTTTCGCCCCCTCCCCCACCCTATGATTCACTTCCGCTTCCATGGTTCCATCCGCTGCCAGATCCACTCCCAGATATCTAAAACACTTTACTTCCTCCAGTTTTTCTCCATTCAAACTTACCTCCCAATTGACTTGACCCTCACCCCTACTGTACCCAATAACCTTGCTCTTATTCACATTTACTCGTAACATTCTTCTTTCACACACTTTACCAAACTCAGTCACCAGCTTCTACAGTTTCTCATATGAATCAGCCACCAGCGCTGTATCATCAGCGACCTCGTTAACAGGATGCCTTGATTAGGGCATTCACGTGCCCCTGCTGCCTCGGACACCGTAGAAAAAATAAATCGATCGCAACAGTTCGCCTACGTGTTTTGGAAATTCCCGTCAACAAAGGTTGTTTTGGGAAATACCACATTAAAAGCAGGACGAGCATATTGCTCATGTTTTAGTCTGGTCTGTTGACACACTTCTGTTGATTCTGTGTCCACTTGTTATTACACGTTAGGGAAGTACTATAAGTACATACGGGGTCTACGAAAACCATAGGCGAAATTTCATTTTCTATTGTGAGTGTGGTAAATGGTGATTTTTTTTTTTTTTTTTTTTTTTTTTTTATACTTTGTCGCTGTCTCCCGCGTTTGCGAGGTAGCGCAAGGAAACAGACGAAAGAAATGGCCCAACCCCCCCCCCCCCCCATACACATGTACATACACACGTCCACACACGCAAATATACATACCTACACAGCTTTCCATGGTTTACCCCAGACGCTTCACATGCCTTGATTCACTCCACTGACAGCACGTCAACCCCTGTATACCACATCGCTCCAATTCACTCTATTCCTTGCCCTCCTTACACCCTCCTGCATGTTCAGGCCCCGATCACACAAAATCTTTTTCACTCCATCTTTCCACCTCCAATTTGGTCTCCCTCTTCTCCTCGTTCCCTCCACCTCCGACACATATATCCTCTTGGTCAATCTTTCCTCACTCATTCTCTCCATGTACCCAAACCATTTCAAAACACCCTCTTCTGCTCTCTCAACCACGCTCTTTTTATTTCCACACATCTCTCTTACCCTTACGTTACTTACTCGATCAAACCACCTCACACCACACATTGTCCTCAAACATCTCATTTCCAGCACATCCATCCTCCTGCGCACAACTCTATCCATAGCCCACGCCTCGCAACCATACAACATTGTTGGAACCACTATTCCTTCAAACATATCCATTTTTGCTTTCCGAGATAATGTTCTCGACTTCCACACATTTTTCAAGGCTCCCAAAATTTTCGCCCCCTCCCCCACCCTATGATCCACTTCTGCTTCCATGGTTCCATCCGCTGACAGATCCACTCCCAGATATCTAAAACACTTCACTTCCTCCAGTTTTTCTCCATTCAAACTCACCTCCCAATTGACTTGACCCTCAACCCTACTGTACCTAATAACCTTGCTCTTATTCACATTTACTCTTAACTTTCTTCTTCCACACACTTTACCAAACTCAGTCACCAGCTTCTGCAGTTTCTCACATGAATCAGCCACCAGCGCTGTATCATCAGCGAACAACAACTGACTCACTTCCCAAGCTCTCTCATCCCCAACAGACTTCATACTTGCTCCTCTTTCCAGGACTCTTGCATTTACCTCCCTAACAACCCCATCCATAAACAAATTAAACAACCATGGAGACATCACACACCCCTGCCGCAAACCTACATTCACTGAGAACCAATCACTTTTCTCTCTTCCTACACGTACGCATGCCTTACATCCTCGATAAAAACTTTTCACTGCTTCTAACAACTTGCCTCCCACACCATATATTCTTAATACCTTCCACAGAGCATCTCTATCAACTCTATCATATGGTGATATAGGTGATATATAGGTTGGCTATGGCTATCCTCGGAGTTGTGCTATCTATAATCGCGATAAAGATATATTTCCATCGTCGAGAACAAAATGTATTCTTAAGATCACATTTTGTCTCAGTCGTGGTTTACCGTAAAAAGACAAACAAGTTAAACATTATTTAGAAATTGACTGACATCATAAGAGTAGGAATTCATTATAAACGTGGACGATGAATCCGAATTGTAATATTGACTCTGACTTGGACGGACTCACGTTCAAAATATATACTTTATTATGCAACAAAAGTAATTTTCGTACATATACTTTTAGTAACATACGCATATAGCACAAGTACATGGAATTTAAGTAAGTATATAGTCAAAAACGAATGTTACAAAACGATAAAAGGCCATGCAAGTCATTTCACTAGATTGAAACAACGCCTTGCCACACAATTAAGCCCCACTTCTGCTTCGAGATGGTGGAGGAGCGCAGTCATTCCAAAACCGAAGATTACTGTTTCTGGTTCATACGTTCATTTCCTGGGTTGTTGTGTTGAGTGACAGTATCGCGTTAAGGGTTTCGGGAAGTGTAGTGGTGAAGGAGGCTTCAGGTGACTAGAGAAGGGGTAAGGTACTGGTCACTGAGATACTCGGGGTAAAACCCAATTTGCTGACACAAGCCTTGTGGTGGTGGAAAGGTGAGGTTATGTAGCCACAGGTGTCAGGTCGCCGGCTCGGAGTTGATTGATGTTTGCATAAACAAAGGTTTTATTTCTATCCAGGTATGACTAACATTTTAACCAATGTAGAGTGAGTGGTGAACTATAGTTAGGTGTACTTAATGTAATTACCACAGCTAGAAAATGTAGAAAACCTATGAACTCTGTAGGCAAACACTTCGAAGTATATTACTATTCACTCAAATGACAGCTTATGATTATTCATCCTGGAACGTGTAACCTGCCATTCACGTTAATATGGTTTTGGCAAACTGGCGGGTTAGCTCATTTGAAAGCATTTTTTTTTTTTTTTTAGATTTCCAACATAAAAACAGTAGCAGACCACTGGATCCTTTTGAAGCTTTTGCCAATGAAAGAAATTAGAAATTGCTGTTAAGAGTTTGCCCCAGTGCCCAATATCCCTCATACGTGGCCACTTCATGCGTTCTCACACCAGCAGACCACAAAAAGAATGGTACATTTCCATTATAATCATGTACTTCTGGGGATGTTAGGTAAGATTTTCATAGGTTACGATCGGCTGGGCGGGGAGCTACTACTGCACTGGGTCAGGTGAGGTAAGCTAGAATAAGCGGGTGAGTAGTGGCTTCTGTACTGGATCTTGGTGACGTAGGATAGGTTCGATCAGCCGGGAATCGGTGGCTACTAGACTGGATCACGGTGAGGTGGCCCAAAAATGGTCGATGAGAGTTGTGGCTACTGCACTGAGTTATGGTGAGGTAGGCTAGGGTCGGCTGCCAAGGGAGCGGCACCTCGTCTACTGGATCGTAGTGAGGTAGGCTAAAGTCGGCTGGCTGGGGAGCGGCAGTTCGTCAACTGCATCGCGTTCAGGCAGGCTAAGGTCGGCTGGCTGGGGAGCGGCACCTCGTCTACTGGATTGCATTGAGGTAGGCTAGGGTCGGCTACCCGGGGACGGCAGCTAGTCTACTGGATCGCGCTGAGGTAGGCTAAGGTCGGCTGGCCAAGGAGCGGCAGCTCGTCTACTGGATCGCGTTGAGGTAGGCTAAGGTCGGCTGGCTGGGGAGTGGCAGCGCGTCTACTGGATCGCTTTGGGGTAGGCTAAGGTCGGCTGGCCAGGGAGCGGCAGCTCGTCTAGTGGATCGCGTTGTGGTAGGCTAAGGTCGGCCTTGCCAAGGAGCGGCAGCTCATCTACTGGATCGTAGTGAGGTAGGCTAAGGTCGGCTGGCCAGGGAGCGGCAGCTCGTCCACTGGATCGCGTTGAGGTAGGCTAAGGTCGGCCTTGCCAAGGAGCAGCAGCTCGCCTACTGGATCGTGGTGAGGTAGGCTAAGGTCAGCTGGCCAGGGAGCGGCAGCTCCTCCACTGGATCATGAGGTAGGCTAAGGTCGGTCTTGCCAAGGAACGGCAGCTCGTTTACTGGATCGTGGTAAGGTAGGCTAAGGTCTGCTGGGCAGGGAGCGTCAGCTCGTCTACTGGATAGCGTTGAGATAGGCTAAGGTCGGCCTTGCCAAAGAGCGGCAGCTCGTCTACTGGATCGTGGTGAGGTAGGGTAGGGTCGGCGAACGGCAGCTCGTCTACTGGATCGCGTTGAGGTAGGCTAAGGTGAATTGGAGAGACGAAAGGTTGGTGCTCAGAGGTCGCATGATCGCTTTCCTTGATAATGTGTTCTTCATACGACACATCCTCACATGAAGTTGTCCTTTCCTCAAACACCTTGTAGTGGAATAGAAGATGGGTGGAGAGCGGTAACCTTAACGACTTATTGTAAGTTATTAGTGTCTATGAAAAGGAGTGGGACATGACAGCAGCGATGAAGGCTGCATAGAGAATGAGGTACCTGTATCAGACATTATTTGCAGCGAAATCCAACGTCTCTATTCGCGAGTGACTGTATATGGGTATGGCTAAGTTTTGATAACAATGAAGTAGGCAATATATCTGGAAATATTATAATCAATATTGTAACCCTATTTTCATATTACAATATAATGTAAATTATGTACAAGTTATGAAATCAGGCTTATAACTATATAAACTTGATAATTGAAATTGATATTTTCAATTTAGGCAACCGAAAGTGTCCATTCCTTTTGAATATGGTCGTGTTTGATTGTTTGCAGAGAGAACATGAGCGACAGAGGCAACCTTCTCCAGCGAACTCATGGACATAAGACCTCTCCCCGTTGAGCGGCAGTCGAATTTTGCACGACAAAGGAACACACCACTGAACTCCCACGAGGAATGAACGCCTGAGGGAACAGCACACATTCCGAGCAAAACTTATATTCTTGTCTGAAGCAGTGTTCACGGAGATGATGTGTGTATCGCTGCCAAGTTCATCACCAAATTTGTCGATAGCGAACGGCGTAGAACTCCCCCGGTTAACCTAACCTTCGGGAAAGCTCTGCCACTGGACAATATTTCTATTGGTTACATGCGATGTTAAGTTCGTCCCTGCATTCCGAATCCCTTACGTTGCTTTAAATGCCAATGATTTGGCCGCCGCTTGAAGTGTTGCATTCTTTCTTCTAAATGCGGGAGGGAAGTGTGTTGAGGGTCATACCACTGAGGATTGTACGACTAATAGGATGTTGTGTGTTAACTACGATGGCAACCACCCAAGCTGAAACCGGTTCCAGTTTGAGAAGCAAGTCTGTACAGTCAAGACACCTAATAACATCCCCTATAGCGAAGCTAGGAGGAGGGTGAAGGAGTCTCATGAGACCCCTAGACCTAATGAATCCTACACGTCGGCTTTGAAATACAAGCCGGTTATGCGAACAATCTCGACATAGCTTCCTTATGACACGCCGACCGTCAGTTCCAAACACCCAGCTCCATCTAACCCTACACCTACACCTAATCCTCCAACCACAGCCCATAAATCTTATGCCAATACCACGTCCTCTGTCCGGCCTAAAGAAAATGAGCAAAACTAATGTATCTTTACACCTGACTCAACTTGAAAACATTACGTCACACTTCATTGTTCCAGTACCTCCGACAAGGAGGCCTGCGGTTTACAGGTCTCTTCCAAGCCACGATATAAACGCGCTAAGAAAGCTTGTCGGTTAAATAACTCTTAAACCAGCACATTCAACATCATTATGAGGAACTGTAGAGGCCATAGGCATAAGCAAGCACGACAAATGTTGCTCAGACTCTTTAGGCCAGCCGAGAACTGTTTACAAGAGACCCTTCTATATGGCACAGTCGAAGACTGTCCCGTTTTAGATAACCATCACTCGTATAGAAGAGACGAGAATCGTGAAGTTGCTAGCTATGTGCACCAAACTATACCTCACACACCAGTGACTAAATTCTACTCTAGTCGCTGTCGCACGTAGAGTAAGATTTAATATCGCATACTTGACCATCTGCTCGATATAATGCTCCGGTTCCAATGCACTTGATAATGATGAGTTAAATCTGTTAATTACCTCGCGTAAGATAGTTTTAGGAGACTTCAGTGCTCATCATTGTTGGTGGGGGAGTACCAGGGCAGACGCCAGAGAACAAATGGTTAATTATATTATCAATGCCAACCTCGCCATACTCTTCCGAAAAATGGTAGTGGAGCTCGTGTAGACGACCGGACTGGCAATACCTCGGCAATTGAGATATCCTTGTCATCGCCGGGTATACTTAATAGATTATTACAAGAAAAACACATGCTTTAACATCATCAATGTACTCGGGGACACTTCGAGTACTATTGACGAACTGATGGTCTTCCTCAGAGAAACAATCGTTACAGATATTCTATGGTTGTTCGTAGGTTGTTCTCTGTGACGGGGTTGGTGGGCTTCGGTGTGAGGCTCCTCCTCCTACTTGGGCTATACACATGGTGGGTAGACATGTTCACTCATTAGGAGGTCGGCAGCTGCGCCATGAGGTTGAGTCGACGGACCTCGGAATGAATTATCATCCATGTGCATGACGTGGTGGAGGACTATAGTGTGTTCTGTCTCTTCGCACTCTCGGGTAAATTACAACTTTGGCTGCTGTACTGACTGGGTGGTGTTTGCCGGCACGGTGGCTCAATACCCACAAAATCTAATTTTCCATTATTTTTGAATGATGATTTATATCTTATCATAGCAGAATTATACCTTTTCTAGTTTTGCTATATTTTCTATTTCAATAGGGATGATTTCAATCACATCAAATATAACTTAACGTATGCTAATAGAAAAAAAAAAGCCTTAATGTATTCAAATTGATATTAGAATTAAAACACCCATTCATTTACAGAATTCCAGTCAAACAACGAGTTGGCTATCATGATCTTCCGTCCACCGTCGATGACTTACTTCTTCACCCTCAGTCGCCTGCTGACATCAGAAGAGGGAGGGAGGAAGCCGTCATGAGAGCATTCAAGTGTCTTGCGTCAGTAAGGTTGGTAACTCCTCCACGTTTAAGTCTGATAGGGGGTAAACCTTCGTCGAGTTACGGAGGGTACCTCCTCCACGTATAAGTTTGTTTGGGTTGGGGGGTAAACCTTCGTCGAGTTAAGGAGGGTACCTCCTCCACGTATAAGTTTGTTTGGGTTGTGGGGTAAACCTTCGTCGAGTTAAGGAGGGTAACTCCTCCACGTGTAAGTTTGTTTGGGTTGGGGGGTAAACCTTCGTCGAGTTAAGGAGGGTACCTCCTCCACGTATAAGTTTGCTAGGGGGCAAACCTTCCTCGAGTCAAGGAGGGTACCTCCTCCACATGTAAGTTTGTTTGGGGGGGTAAACCTTCGTCGAGTCGAGTCGTGAACCATCGACATAAGGAAGTGATTCACATGACGGTATGTGGCAGACTGGGACCCTCCCTCCGTCTTGTGTCAGTCTATTGAGCGTTGGCTCCTTTGGGAGAGTTATGCTCTCAGGGAGGCTATAGTTTCTCGTCAGGGAGAGAGAGTTGCCGTAGCATCCCAGGGAGAGAGAAGGGAGTAAACCCGACGCATGGCAGTGAATAAGACACTATCGTGTGTCAGGGAATAAATCTCTGGGATGTGTCAGGCGTCTTCGTCTGTCTTGCAGAGACCCGCCTTAGTGTATCTGGAAAGGAAGTGCCAATGCGTCAGGATATGAGGTGCAGACGCACGTCAGCTGATGAGAGGGTCGTTTGAACGTGAGCGGCTCTGATGTTTGGACGAATCGGGCCTTGTTGTTTGTCATGGTTGTGGTGGGGAAGAACCACCTCGTGTGCCAGGGAACAACCGACGTAGTAAACTGTAGTACACGGGTCAGTATTATGGACATACGCCTGGAGGAATAATTTCAGTATACTCTCATTGATCTGATTACATAAGAGCGACTTTTACTGTTCTGGAAGCCCAGGGTAAGACTTAGGGCAAGACTTGAGTATCCAGAATTGTCTTGGTGTAAAATGTCGATCGTCCGTGATCGACTGTGTTGTTGACACTTACAAGAGGCTTCTTTTGCACGAGGAAGAACTAGTGTCTAGGGTCCCCTTGTGGAAGCCGTGCTGCTAGGGGGACAGGAAGGTACCAGCTTCATCGTTTCAGTCGACGAGTGTAGCCTGTCTCCTCCTGTTGGGTGCCTTGCAAATTGATGCTTGATCTGACCTGGCGAAATTATTGAGCCACCCACCTCTGTCCGGGAGATTCGACGGGATTACATAACATCGCGTTGTGCAGGGTCGCAAAACTTTGAGCAGATCCACCGTCCCGTGGAGGGGAGGGAGGGGTTTTAACACCACCATATTTCTTGTATACTCACGTTCAAAATATATACTTTAATATATAACAAAAGTAATTTTCCTGCATAGATTTTTAGTAATATACCCATGTAGCACAAGTACATGGAATATTATTAAGCATATAGTCAAAAACGAACGTTACAGAATGATAGAAGGCCATGCAAGTCATTTCACTGGATTGAGACAACGTCTTGCAATGCAATGAAGCCCAGCTTCTGCTTCGAGATGGCCGACGAGTGCGTTCATTCCAGAACTGAAAATTACTATTTATGCAGATTTATTAACAATTAGGTTTCGTCCTCCGTCCAGTTTAAATTTCTCTTTCTCATGGACGCAGCAGATGCCAGTATTATGAAGAAAAATGACGTTGTAATGATAGCTTGGTTATCGTAGGTCTTAGAAGGAACTGTGTCTCTCTCTTGGATGACTTTACGTTTCCGATCGTGTATGTAGTCGCCATTCACTGACAACAGTTGGGAAAAAGTAATAAATAAAAATCTCTTCTATTTATTTCCAACTTCATTATTTCGCGTGTTAATCTATATTTTCCTTATAGAAACGTTATCATAAGATATAGTTATTCCATCTATCAAAAACAAAAAATAGTAAATCAATATTTTTACCCAAACTGCATTTCATACTTTTTGAATCTTATGCTTAAGTTTTGCTAAGCATCGTACTTAGTCCTTTTCTGTGTGGCACTCAAGTCACTTGCTCAGCTAAGCATAAAAGTAAGCAAAAATCTAAAGTTTTCTACATACGGCCCCAGGTCTTTACTTTGAAGAATATGTGTGAAAAATATTTAGAAAAACAAATGGATTTGTATGTAGAATTTGTGAATCTGAAGAAGGCATATGATAGGGTTGATAGAGATGCTTTGTGGAAGGCCTTAAGAGTATATGGTGTGGGAGGTAAGCCGCTGTAAGCAGAGAAATTTTTTTTATCAAGGTTGTAATGCATGTGTACGAGTAGGAAGAAAGGAGAGTGATTGAATTCCAGTGAAGGTCGGTCTGCGACAGCGGTGTATGATGTCCCCATGGTTGTTTAATCTCTTTATGGATGGGGTGGTTAAGGAGGCAAATGCAAGAGTTTTGGAGAGATTGCGAGTATGCTGTCTGTTAGGGATCAGTGGACCTGGGAAGTGAGTCATTTGTTGTTCGCCGATGATACAGCTCTGCTGGCTGATTCGAGTGAGAAACTGTAGATGTTGGTGACTGAGTTTGGAAAAGTGTGTGAAATGAGAAAGTTGAAAGAAATGTGAATTAGAGCAATGTTCTTAGGTTCAACATGGTTGAGGAACAAGTTAGTTGGGATGTATGTTTGAAGGGAGAAAAATTGGTGGAAGTGAAGTGTTTTAGGTATCTGGGAGTGAACTTAGCAGCGAATGGAACCGTGGAAGTGAGTCATCACTACCTGTTGTCACTTCCCTTTTTGCCACCTTCACAGATGTTCCCATTTGTTCTCTTGTTTTTCGCACGTTATTTACCAACTTCCAAAACATCTTTTCATTCTCCCTAAAGTTTAATGATACTCTCTCACCCCAACTCTCATTTGCCCTCTTTTTCAACCTTTGCACCTTCCTCTTGACCTCCTGCCGCTTTCTGTTATACATCTCCCAGTCATTTGCACTCCTTCATTGTAAGTATCGTCCAAACGCCACTTTTTTCTCCCTCACTAACAACTTTACTTCTTCATCCCACCATTCACTTCCCCTTTCTGATCTGCTCACCTCCCACCTTTCTCATGCATCTTTTGCACATGACATCACTGCTTCCCTAAATACACCCCATTGCTCACCCACTCCCCTCACGTCATTTGCTCTCACCTTTTGAGATTTTACACTCAATCTCTCCTGGTACTTCCTCACATAAGTCTACTTTCCAAGCTTACTTACCTCACCTCTCTCTTCTCCCCCACATTGTCTTCTTTTTTGCAAAGCCTCTTCTCAAATTTTCACCTTCGCCTCCACATGATGCCGATCAGACATCCCTCCATCTGCCCCTCTTCGCAAAAGTCTCTTTTACACGCCTATCAATTAACACGTAATCTAATAATACCCTTTGGTCATCTGTCTTACACACATACGTGTATTTATGCATATTCTTCTTTTCAAAACAGGTATTCCCAATCGCCTTTTTTGTCAGCACACAAATCCACAAGTTCTTCACCATGTCCATTCACAACACTGAATACCCCATGTACAACAATCATACCCTCAAATGCCACATTACTCATCTTCACATTTAATCACCAAAGCTGCTGACACACTCAATCAGCTGCTCCCAAAACACTTGCCTCTCATGATGTTTCTTCTCCTGACCATGTTCATAGGCACCAATTATCACCCTCCCCCCTCATGTGTGCGAGGTAGCGCTAGGAAAAGACAACAAAGTCCCCATTCGTACATACTCAGTCTCTAGCTGTCATGCAATAATGCCCGAAACCACAGCTCCCTTTCCACATCCAGGCCCCACAGAACTTTCCATGGTTTACCCCAGACGCTTCACATGCCCTGATTCAATCCACTGACAGCACGTCAACCCCGGTATACCACATCGATCCAATTCACTCTATTCCTTGCCCTCCTTTCACCCTCCTGCATGTTCAGGCCCCGATCACTCAAAATCTTTTTCACTCCATCTTTCCACCTCCAATTTGGTCTCCCACTTCTCCTCGTTCCCTCCACCTCCGACACATATATCCTCTTGGTCAATCTTTCCTCACTCATTCTCTTCATGTGCCCAAACCATTTCAAAACACCCTCTTCTGCTCTCTCAGCCACGCTCTTCTTATTTCCACACATCTCTCTTACCCTTACATTACTTACTCGATCAAACCACCTCACACCACATGTTGTCCTCAAACATCTCATTTCCAGCACATCCACCCTCCCACGCACTACTCTATCCATAGCCCCCGCCTCGCAACCATACAACATTGTTGGAACCACTATTCCTTCAAACATACCCATTTTTGGTTTCCGAGATGATGTTCTCGACTTCCACACATTTTTCAAGGCTCCCAGGACTTTCGCCCCCTCCCCCACCCTGTGATTCACTTCCGCTTCCATGGTTCCATCCGCCGCCAGATCCACTCCCAGATATCTAAAACACTTTACATCCTCCAGTTTTTCTCCATTCAAACATACCTCCCAATTGACTTGACCCTCAACCCTACTGTACCTAATAACCTTGCTCTTATTCACATTTACTCTCAGCTTTCTTCTTCCGCACACTTTCCCAAACTCAGTCACCAGCCTCTGCAGTTTCTCACATGAATCAGCCACCAGCGTTGTATCATCAGCGAAAAACAACTGATACACTTCCCAAGCTCTCTCAACCCCAACAGACTCCACACTTGCCCCTCTTTCCAAAACTCTTGCATTCACCTCCCTAACAACCCCATCGATAAACAAATTAAACAACCATGGAGACATCACACACCCCTTCCGCAAACCTACATTCACTGAGAACCAATCACTTTCCTCTCTTCCTACACGTACACATACCTTACATCCTCGATAAAAACTTTTCACTGCTTCTAACAACTTGCCTCCCACACCATATATTCTTAGTACCTTCCACAGAGCATCTCTATCAACTCTATCATATGCCTTCTCCAGATCCATAAATGCTACATACAAATCCATTTGCTTTTCTAAGTATTTCTCACATACATTCTTCAAAGCAAACACCTGATCCACACATCCTCTATCACTTCTGAAACCACACTGCTCTTCCCCAATCTGATGCTCTGTACATGCCTTCACCCTCTCAATCAATACCCTCCCATATAATTTCCCGGGAATACTCAACAAACTTATACCTCTGTAATTTGAGCACTAACTCTTATCCTCTTTGCATTTATACAATGGCACTATGCACGCATTCCGCCAATCCTCAGGCACCTCACCATGAATCATACATACATTAAATAACCTTACCAACCAGTCAACAATACAGTCACCCCCTTTTTTTTCTATAAATTCCACTGCAATACCATCCAAACCTGCTGCCTTGCCGGCTTTCATCTTCCGCAAAGCTTTTACTTCCTCTTCTCTGTTTACCAAATCATTTTCCCTAACCCTCTCACTTTGCACACCGCCTCAACCAAAACACCCTATATCTGCCACTCTATCATCAAACACATTCAACAAACCTTCAAAATACTCACTCCATCTCCTTCTCACATCATCACTACTTGTTATCACCTCCCCATTAGCCCCCTTCACTGAAGTTCCCATTTGCTCTCTTGTCTTACGCACTTTACTTACCTCCTTCCAAAACATCTTTTTATTCTCCCTAAAATTTAACGATACTCTCTGACCCCAGCTCTCATTTGCCCTCTTTTTCACCTCTTGCACCTTTCTCTTGACCTCTTGTCTCTTTCTCTTATACATCTCCCACTCATTTGCATTTTTTCCCTGCAAGAATCGTCCAAAAGCCTCTCTCTTCTCTTTCACTAATAATCTTACTTCTTCATCCCACCACTTTATTTTGCTTTGTCGCTGTCTACCGCGTTAGCAAGGTAGCGCAAGGAAACAGACGAATGAATGGCCCAACCCACCCACATACACATTTATATACATACACGTCCACACACGCAAATATACATACCTATACATCTCTATGTATACATATATTTACACACACAGACATATACATATATACACATGTACATAATTCATACTGTCTGCCTTTATTCATTCTCATCGCCACCTCGCCACACATGGAATAACAACCCCCTCCCCCTCATGTGTGCGAGGTAGCGCTAGGAAAAGTCAACAAAGGCCACATTCGTTCACACTCAGTCTCTAGCTGTCATGTAATGATGCACCGAAATCACAGCTCCCTTTCTACATCCAGGCCTCACAGAACTTTCCATGGTTTATCCCAGACGCTTCACATGCCCTGGTTCAATCCATTGACAGCACGTCGACCCTGGTATACCACATTGTTTCAATTCACTCTATTCCTTGCACACCTTTCACCCTCCTGCATGTTCAGGCCCCGATCACTCAAAATCTTTTTCACTCCATCTTTCCACCTCCAATTTGGTCTCCCACTTCTCCTCGTTCCCTCCACGTCTGCCACATATATCCTCTTGGTCAATTTTTCCTCACTCATTCTCTCCATGTGACCAAACCATTTCAAAACACCCTCTTCTGCTCTCTCAACCACACTCTTTTTATTACCACATATCTCTCTTACCCTTACATTACTTACTCGATCAAACCACCTCACACCACATATTGTCCTCAAACATCTCATTTTTAGCACATCCACCCTCCTGCGCACAACTCTATCCATAGCCCACGCCTCGCAACCATACAACATTGTTGGAACCACTATTCCTTCAAACATACCCATTTTTGGTTTCCGAGATGATGTTCTCGACTTCCACACATTCTTCAAGGCTCCCAGACCTTTCGCCCCCTCCCCCACCCTATGATTCACTTCCGCTTCCATGGTTCCATCCGCTGCCAGATCCACTCCCACATATCTAAAACACTTCACTTCCTCCAGTTTTTCTCCAATCAAACTTACCTCCCAATTGACTTGACCCTCAACCCTACTGTACCTAATAACCTTGCTCTTATTCACATTTACTCTCAACTTTCTTCTTTCACACACTTTTCCAAACTCAGTCACCAGATTCTGCAGTTTCTCACATGAATCAGCCACCAGCGCTGTATCGTCAGCGAACAACAACTGACTCACTTCCCAAGCTCTCTCATCCATAACAGACTGCATACTTGCCCCTCTTTCCAAAACTCTTGCATTCACCTCTCTAACAACCCCATCCATAAACAAATCAAACAACCATGGAGACATCACACACCCCTTCCGCAAACCTACATTCACTGAGAACCAATCACTTTCCTCTCTTCCTACACGTACACATGCCTTATATCCTCGATAAAAACATTTCACTGCTTCTAACAACTTGCCTCCCACACCATATATTCTTAATACCTTCTACGGAGCATCTCTATCAACTCTATCATATGCCTCTTCCAGATCCATAAATGCTACATACAAATCCATTTGCTTTTCTAAGTATTTCTCACATACATTCTTCAAAGCAAACACCTGATCCACACATCCACTACCACTTCTGAACCCACACTGCTCTTCCCCAATCTGATGCTCTGTACATGCTCTCACCCTCTCAATCAATACCCTCCCATATAATTTCCCAGGAATACTCTAACAAACTTATGCCTCTGTAATTTGAGCACTCACTCTTATCACCTTTGCCTTTGTACAATGGCACAATGCAAGCATTCCGCCAATCCTAAGGCACCTCACCATGAATCATACATACATTAGATAACCTTACCAACGAGTCAACAATACAGTCACCCCTTTTTTAATAGATTCCACTGTAGTACCATCCAAACCCGCTGCCTTGACGGCTTTCATCTTCCGCAAAGCTTTTACTACCCCTTCCCTGTTTACCAAATCAATTTCCCTAACCCTCTCACTTTGCATACCACCTCGACCAAAACACCCTATATCTGCCACTCTATCATCAAACACATTCAACAGACATTCAAAATACTCACTCCATCTCCTTCTCACATCACCACTACTTGTTAACTCCCCATTAGCCCCCTTCACTGAAGTTCCATTTGTTCCCTTGTCTTACGCACTTTATTTACCTCCTTCCAAAACATCTTTTTATTCTCCCTAAAATTTAATCATATTCTCTCACCCCAACTCTCATTTGCCCACGTTTTCACCTCTTGCACCTTTCTCTTGACCTCCTGCCTCTTTCTTTTATACATCTCCCACTCATTTGCATTTTTCCCTGCAAAAATCGTCTAAATGCCTCTCTCTTCTCTTTCACTAATAATCTTACTTCTTCGTCCCACCACTCACTACCCTTTCTAATCTGCCCACCTCCCACGTTTCTCATGCCACAAGCATCTTTTGCGCAAGCCATCACTGCTTCCCTAAATACATCCCATTCCTTCCCCACTCCCCTTACCTCCTTTGTTCTCACCTTTTTCCATTCTCTACTCAGTCTCTCCTGGTACTTCCTCACACAAGTCTCCTTCCCAAGCTCACTTACTCTCACCACTCTCTTCACCCCAACATTCTCTCTTCTTCTCTGAAAACCTCTACAAATCTTCACCTTCGCCTCCACAAGATAATGATCAGACATCCCTCCAGTTGCACCTCTTAGAACATTAACATCCAGAAGTCTCTTTCGCACGCCTATCTAATAACACGTTATCCAATAACGCTCTCTGGCCATCTCTCCTACTTACATATGTATACTTATGTATATCTCTCTTTTTAAACCAGGTATTCCCAATCACTAGTCCTTTTTCAGCACATAAATCTACAAGCTCTTCACCATTTCCATTTACAACACTGAACACCCCATGTATACCAATTATTCCCTCAACTGCCATATTACTCACCTTTGCATTCAAATCACCCATCACTATAACCCGGTCTTGTGCATCAAAACCACTAACACACTCATTCAGCTGCTCCTAAAACACTTGCCTCTCATGATCTTTCTTCTCATGCCCAGGTGCATATGCACCAATAATCACCCATCTCTCTCCATCAACTTTCAGTTTTACCCATATCAATCTGGAATTTACTTTCTTACACTCTATCACATACTCCCACCACTCCTGTTTCATGAGTAGTGCTACTCCTTCCCTTGCTCTTGTCCTCTCACTAACCCCTGACTTTACTCCCAAGACATTTCCAAACCACTCTTCCCCTTTACCCTTGAGCTTCGTTTCACTCTGAGCCAAAACATCCAGGTTCCTTTCCTCAAACATACGACCTATTTCTCCTTTTTTCTCATCTAGGTTACATCCACACACATTTAGACACCCCAGTCTGAGCTTTGGAGGAGGATGAACACTCCCCGCGTGACTCCTTCTTCTGTTTCCCCTTTTAGAATGTTAGAATACAAGGAGGGGAGGGTTTCTAGCCCCCCGCTCCTGCCCTCTTTAGTCGCCACATACGACACTTGAGGAATGCGTGGTAAGTATTCTTTCTCCCCTATCCCCAGGGATGATATATATATATATATATATATATATATATATATATATATATATATATATATATATATATATATATATATATATATATGTATTAGAAAGGATCACAATTTTGCGCGTGATCGAGTATATTCCTATGAGTCGACGGGGAAAATGAAACACGATAAGTTCCAAAATGCACTTTTGTGTAATAATCACATCATCAGGGGAGACACGAGAGAAATATAAGTCAGTTGATATACAACGAAGAGACGTAGCTAGGACGCCATTTGGTAAAAATGCGATTGTCCAAGACAGACAACGAGCGTATCATAAACTATTAGTGATGATCTTTATCAATTGGATAACTTTATTGTTGATAAAATTTGTAAGCAATTCACCTTGTCCACATAAAAGTTTGTGATACGCTCGTTGTCTGTCTTGGACACTCGCATGTTTGCTAAATGGCGTCCTAGCTACGTCTCTTCCTTATATATCAACTGACTGTTATATTCTCTCTTGTGTCCCCCCCTGATGATGTGATTATTATACGAAAGTGCACCACATATTGTCCTCAAACATCTCATTTCCAACACATCCACCCTCCTCCGAGCAACCCTATCAATAGCCCACGCCTCGCAACCATATAACATTGTTGGAACCACTACTCCTTCAGACATACCCATTTTTGCTTTCCAAGGTAATCTTCTCGCCTTTCACATTTTTCAACGCTACCAGACCTTTCGCCCCCTCACCCACCCTGTGACTCGCTTCCATTGTTCCATCCGCTGTGTGTGTGTGTGTGTGTGTGTGTGTGTGTGTGTATTCATATACTGAACATGCGAGAAAGAGAGAAACGCACGTACATATTCATGACAAATTTTTGTACGAAATATTAAAGTGGCAGCAACAATATAACATCCGTTCACACACACGAACAACACATACTCCGCTGTGGGCCTTCTGTCTCATGATGAGTAACGGAGTAAATAATTCCCTTAGTGTGGTGTCCGCAGCAACGTGTTATTGTGACACACTGACGGAGTAAATATTTTGTAATCTTACAAAGTCCTGAGCGCAGCGGGCGCGCATATCAGATACGATACCTTGAGGCTCCCGCGCATTTTGAAGGCTCGCTGACGCAGTCACACCCGCGTTTTGCCCCGTTTGCATGCAAGTCGACCAAAGTGGGCATGATAGTCTATAGCGCGATATGCAACGGTATTATCTTGCAATGTGTGTTTTCCGTTTATTCTGCATCAGGGGCGTATCCTTGGGGTGATGGGGGAACTGGGGGTAATGGCGCTTCGAACTCCTTGAACTAAGAATATACAATAAAGTTAACGATAATGGTGATTGATATTTTCGTATAATTATTCTAACGCTTGTAATCCATCCCAAGGAAAGGACATATGTGAGTTAACTGCCTCATTGATTTACGCTGGTAAGCAAGCAATGAAAACACCTAGGGAGTTTCGCCTCCTTGCAAAGACACATATATCTATTATGAGGAGGAACTTTCCTCCACCTGCATAAGCTGATTGAGCTTTGGTTCATCGAACTGTGCTTCCTTCATTATTACTCTCGGCTTTTTCTTTATCCTACACCATAGATTTATTCTCAGGCAAAAGTGATCGTCGGAAAAAAACAACAGTTTTGTGAAACTTTGTGCCATTATTCGTGACTGAATTTAACATCCGAACAAGACAGGAGCGTCAGGTTCCGTACGCTTGCATATCTCTCTGATTTTGAAGTTCTCATTATTGAGTCGGCGATTTCACGATTCTCTCTCTCTCTCTCTCTCTCTCTCTCTCTCTCTCTCTCTCTCTCTCTCTCTCTCTCTCTCTCTCTCTCTCTCCAAAGTCCTTGACAATCGCCATGATGTGGGTTCTGGCTTAAGTGATCTTCGGCTGTTGACAGCCAGTAAAATTCCACCACACAGTCTGAATATGATCGACAGATTGTTAGTGAAAGAGAAGAGAGAGGCGTTTGGACGATTTGTGCAGGGAAGTAGTGCAAATGACTGGGAGATGTATAAAAGAAAGCGGCAGGAGGTCAAGAGGAGGATGCACGAGGTGAAAAAGAGGGCAAATGAGAGTTGGGGTGAGAGAGTATCATTAAATTTTAGGGAGCATGAAAAAGATGTATTGGAAGGAGGTATATAAACTGCGTAAGACAAGAGAACAAATGGGAACATCAGTGAAGGGGGCTAATGGGGAGGTAATAACAAGTAGTGGTGAAGTGAGAGGGAGATGGAGTGAGTATTTTGAAGGTTTGTTGAATGTTTGATTATAGGATGGTAGATATACATATAGTCTTCCTAAAGCTAACAAAGATGGATGTCCCCTCTGACCAATCAATTCCTTCGGTTCCATCACCACCTTGGCAATTGTTTGTGTATTATGCTTGTATGTGAAGTCCATTTCTTTTTACTTACGTTACCCGAGGCGGCACGGGCAGATGAGGCCCTAATCAAGGCCATCCCATTAACTCTATATATATATATATAAAATATATCCTAGCCTGAGCCAGGTACCCATTGTATCGACCAACCCTTAGGGATGGATGAACAGCTGCTAGGTTGACTGTGGACCAGCTGCCACAATCAGGATTCGAATCTCTGTTTAATGTTCTGTCAGTTGTCAGGTAGTGTTGCTAATTCTGCTCCCCAATTTCTTAAAGTGTTTTTTTCCCCCTCTTTTTATGGCGAATATCCCACCATCAAAAGTCCTTATCGAGGTCACCCCTTGAATGAAACGCGGAAATAAAAAGAAAGCAAGAGACACAAAGATAGAGGCGAGAAAGGGAGGAGATTAACATGAGTATTTTTTTTGGGAGGGAGGTGGAAAATCCTGCCTTTCAAAAGGGGTCGGGCTGCACCTGTTCCTGGAGGTATGAGAATGAATCATACAGCACAACGACCCATCCACGAGTTCTCAGTGTGATGCAGCTACTGACAGAATATTAAGTGGTCTTACTATTGGCCTCAACAGCATCAGGTCGTTATCAGTGGTGGCCACAATTAGCCAGGTATTCGAGCGTTATCTGTGGCCACAATTAGCCAGGTATTCGAGCGTTATCTGTGGCCACAATTAGCCAGGTATTCGAGCGTTATCTGTGGCCACAATTAGCCAGGTATTCGAGCGTTATCTGTGGCCACAATTAACCAGGTATTCGAGCGTTATCTGTGGCCACAATTAGCCAGGTATTCGAGCGTTATCTGTGGCCACAATTAGCCAGGTATTCGAGCATTATCTGTGGCCACAATTAGCCAGGTATTCGAACGTTATCTGTGGCCACAATTAGCCAGGTATTCGAGCGTTATCTGTGGCCACAATTAGCCAGGTATTCGAGCGTTATCTGTGGCCACAATTAGCCAGGTATTCGAACGTTATCTGTGGCCACAGTTAGCCAGGTATTCGAGCGTTATCTGTGGCCACAATTAGCCAGGTATTCGAGCATTATCTGTGGCCACAATTAGCCAGGTATTCGAGCATTATCTGTGGCCACAATTAGCCAGGTATTCGAGCGTTATCTGTGGCCACAATTAGCCAGGTATTCGAGCGTTATCTGTGGCCACAATTAGCCAGGTATTCGAGCGTTATCTGTGGCCACAATTAGCCAGGTATTCGAGCGTTATCTGTGGCCACAATTAGCCAGGTATTCGAACGTTATCTGTGGCCACAATTAGCCAGGTATTCGAGCGTTATCTGTGGCCACAATTAGCTAGGTATTCGAGCGTTATCTGTGGCCACAATTAGCCAGGTATTCGAGCGTTATCTGTTGCGACAATTAGCCTGGTATTCGAGCGTTATCTGTGGCCACAATTAGCCAGGTATTCGAGCGTTATCTGTGGCCACAATTAGCCAGGTATTCGAACGTTATCTGTGGCCACAATTAGCCAGGTATTCGAGCGTTATCTGTGGCCACAATTAGCCAGGTATTCGAGCGTTATTTGTGGCGACAATTAGCCAGGTATTCGAGCGTTATCTGTGGCGACAATTAGCCAGGTATTCGAACGTTATCTGTGGCGACAATTAGCCAGGTATTCGAGCGATATCTGTGGCCACAATTAGCCAGGTATTCGAGCGTTATCTGTGGCCAGAAGAGCGGCAGGGTGTATGAACGTTACACGTTACAACAGTGGCGAGTGTTTGAACGTTGCATTTGGCCACAAATGCGGGAAACGTATGAATGTTATCAGCAGCATCAACAACTTTTAAGGTGGCAGCGCGCGCGCGCGTGTGTGTGTGTGTGTGTGTGTGTGTGTGCTGTAAATGGTACATTTGCTCTCGGTCGTGTGGTAAAGTACAGACGCGGCTTGTGGTGAGGTCGCCAACCGATGGTCTATAGTAATTGGTTGTTTGTTATCAATGAATAATCAGTGATCGTGTATAGTTTGGTGTTTTTTGGGGCTTTAGACTATCAACAGTCGGGGATTGTCAAAGGCCATCAGCACCAGCAAGTGGCCCGGACTTGGCATCAGACAGCCACAAGTGACGGGTACGAGGTGAACATGTGAGATTACAGTTACTTAAGATAATTATTGTAATACTCATCCGTCTTTAATACCTTTATGTATTTCTTGAGAAGTTTTTGAAGTATTTGTCTTGTATATTTTGGCCTTTTGTTCAGTCCTTGAATTTCCACAGTACAGGGTGATTCATTGGGGGGGGGGGGTCACGGATAACAGAAAACGGACCAGACAAACCAGGGACGAAAGAAGATTTGCCTTCTCAAAAACAATATGGACGCGAGAGAAACATATGAACCTCCCGGTGGAATTGTTTTAAATTTACAACGCCAAATGTATTGCATTATTTCCATAAGTCAACAGATTGTTTCGTCCTCTTTCTTATTCAATGTTTGAGCCCGTCTCGCCCAAGACTATTATAAGACATGTTGGGAAAACGTTCGTCTTGTGAACGTGTTTTTGAGGCTATTCGAATCTGCCATTTATTAAGACTGGTGGTGACGGAGGTGGCCAGTGTCATAGGTCTTCTCAGAAGACGCCGCTTCGACGATATCCTCATTAATGCACTGCTGATGTTGGCATGGTTACATTGCTGATATTGACCCGGTTACATTGCTGATATTGACCTAGTTACATTGCTGATGTTGGCATGGTTACATTGCTGATACTGACCCGGTTACATTGCTGATATTGACCTAGTTACATTGCTGATGTTGGCATGGTTACATTGCTGATATTGACCCGGTTACATTACTGATATTGACCTAGTTACATTGCTGATATTGGCCTGGTTACATTGCTGATATTGACCTAGTTACATTGCTGATATTGACCTGGTTACATTGCTGATATTGGCCTGGTTACATTGCTGATATTGGCCTGGTTACATTGCTGATGTTGGCCTGGTTACATTGCTGATATTGGCCTGGTTACATTGCTGATATTGGCCTGGTTACACTGCTGATATTGGCCTGGTTACACTGCTGATGTTGGCCTGGTTACATTGTTGATATTGGCCTGGTTACATTGCTGATATTGACCCGGTTACATTGCTGATGTTGGCCTAGTTACATTGCTGATATTGGCCTGGTTACATTGCTGATATTGACCTGGTTACATTGTTGATATTGGCCTGGTTACACTGCTGATATTGGCCTGGTTACACTGCTGATATTGGCCTGGTTACACTGCTGATATTGACCTGGTTACACTGCTGATATTGGCCTGGTTACATTGCTGATGTTAGCCTGGTTACACTGCTGATATTGGCCTGGTTACACTGCTGATATTGACCTGGTTACACTGCTGATATTGGCCTGGTTACATTGCTGATGTTGGCCTGGTTACATTCTTGATATTGGCCTGGTTACACTGCTGATAATGACCTGGTTACACTGCTGATATTGGCCTGGTTACATTGCTGATGTTAGCCTGGTTACACTGCTGATATTGGCCTGGTTACATTGCTGATATTGGCCTGGTTACATTGCTGATGTTGGCCTGGTTACATTCTTGATATTGGCCTGGTTACACTGCTGATAATGACCTGGTTACACTGCTGATATTGGCCTGGTTACACTGCTGATATTGACCCGGCTACACCGCTGATATTGGCCTGGTTGTATGCACCATCTTTGGATGAAGTGCGCGAGACGTCAACAACAAGTGCTCAGACCGGATCCAAAGGCACACTGGCAATGTCTACCCCACCCACAGGAAATGCCTCCACGAATCTCCGTTTAATCTCTGCGGGTAACAGATAATTGGACCGATAAGGTGATCTTCACTTGGCGCTGCCCAAGCCTGCTCACAGAGAGCTCTATTTCTATATATATATATATATATATATATATACTCTCACCACCCTCTTCACCCCAACATTCACTCTTCTTTTCTGAAAACCCATACAAATCTTCACCTTCGCCTCCACAAGATAATGATCAGACATCCCTCCAGTTGCACCTCTCAGCACATTAACATCCAAAAGTCTCTCTTTCGCGCGCCTTTTAATTAACACGTAATCCAATAACGCTCTCTGGCCATCTCTCCTACTTACATACGTATACTTATGTATATCTCGCTTTTTAAACCAAGTATTCCCAATCACTAGTCCTTTTTCAGCACATAAGTCTACAAGCTCTTCACCATTTCCATTTGCAACACTGAACACCCCATGTATACCAATTATTTCCTCAACTGTCACATTACTCACCTTTGCATTCAAATCACCCATCACTATAACCCGGTCTTGTGCATCAAAACCACTAACACACTCATTCAGCTGCTCCCAAAACACTTGCCTCTCATGATCTTTCTTCTCATGCCCAGGTGCATATGCACCAATAATCACCCACCTCTCTCCATCAACTTTCAGTTTTACCCATATTAATCTAGAATTTACTTTCTTACATTCTATCACATACTCCCACAACTCCTGTTTCAGGAGTAGTGCTACTTGTGTGAGGAAGTACCAGGAGAGACTGAGTACAGAATGGAAAAAGGTGAGAACAAAGGAGGTAAGGGGAGTGGGGGAGGAATGGGATGTGTTTAGGGAAGCAGTGATGGCTTGCGCAAAAGATGCTTGTGGCATGAGAAGCGTGGGAGGTGGGTTGATTAGAAAGGGTAGTGAGTGGTGGGATGAAGAAGTAAGATTATTAGTGAAAGAGAAGAGAGAGGCATTTGGACGATTTTTGCAGGGAAAAAATGCAAATGAGTGGGAGATGTATAAAAGAAAGAGACAGGAGATCAAGAGAAAGGTGCAAGAGGTGAAAAAGAGGGCAAATGAGAGTTGGGGTGAGAGAGTATCATTAAATTTTAGGGAGAATAAAAAGCTGTTCTGGAAGGAGGTAAATAAAGTGCGTAAGACAAGGGAGCAAATGGGGACTTCAGTGAAGGGGGAAAATGGGGAGGTGATAACAAGTAGTGGTGATGTGAGAAGGAGATGGAGTGAGTATTTTGAGGGTCTGTTGAATGTGTTTGATGATAGAGTGGCAGATATAGGGTGTTTTGGTCGAGGTGGTGTGCAAAGTGAGAGGGTTAGGGAAATTGATTTGATAAACAGAGAAGAGGTATTAAAAGCTTTGCGGAAGATGAAAGCCGGCAAGGCAGCAGGTTTGGTGGTATTGCAGTGGAATTTATTAAAAAAGGGGGTGACTGTATTGTTGACCGGTTGGTAAGGTTATTTAATGTATGTATGATTCATGGTGAGGTGCCTGAGGATTGGCGGAATGCGTGCATATTGCCATTGTACAAAGGCAAAGGGGATAAGAGTGAGTGCTCAAATTACAGAGGTATAGGTTTGTTGAGTATTCCTGGAAAATTATATGGGAGGGTATTGATTGAGAGGGTGAAGGCATGTACAGAGCATCAGATTGGGGAAGAGCAGTGTGGTTTCAAAAGTGGTAGAGGATGTGTGGATCAGGTGTTTGCTTTGAAGATTGTATGTGAGAAATACTTAGAAAAGCAAATGGATTTGTATGTGGCATTAATGGATCTGGAGAAGGCATATGATAGAGTTGATAGAGATTCTCTGTGGAAGGTATTAAGAATATATGGTGTGGGAGGTAAGTTGTTAGAAGCAGTGAGGGTTTTTTATCGAGAATGTAAGGCATGTGTACGTGTAGGAAGAGAGGAAAGTGATTGGTTCTCAGTGAATGTAGGTTTGCGGCAGGGGTGTGTGATGTCTCCATGGTTGTTTAATTTGTTTATGGCTGGGGTTGCTAGGGAGGTGAATGCAAGAGCTTTGGAAAGAGGGGCAAGTATGAAATCCGTTGGGGATGAGAGAGCTTGGGAAGTGAGTCAGTTGTTGTTCGCTGATGATACAGTGCTGGTGGTTGATTCATGTGAGAAACTGCAGAAGCTGGTGACTGAGTTTGGTAAAGTGTGTGAAAGAAGAAAGTTAAGAGTAAATGTGAATAAGAGCAAGGTTATTAGGTACAGTAGGGGTGAGGGTCAAGTCAATTGGGAGGTAAGTTTGAATGGAGAAAAACTGGAGGAAGTAAAGTGTTTTAGATATCTGGGAGTGGATCTGGCAGCGGATGGAACCATGGAAGCGGAGGTGAATCATAGGGTGGGGGAGGGGGAGAAAATCCTGGGAGCCTTGAAGAATGTGTGGAAGTCGAGAACATTATCTCGGAAAGCAAAAATGGGTATGTTTGAAGGAATAGTGGTTCCAACAATTTTGTATGGTTGCGAGGCGTGGGCTATGGATAGAGTTGTGCGCAGGAGGGTGGATGTGCTGAAAATGAGATGTTTGAGGACAGTGTGTAGTGTGAGGTGGTTTGATCGAGTAAGTAACGTAAGGGTAAGAGAGATATGTGGAAATAAATAGAGCGTGATTGAGAGAGCAGAAGAGGGTGTTTTGAAATGGTTTGGGCACATGGAGAGAATGAGTGAGGAACGATTGACCAAGAGGATATATGTGTCGGAGGTGGAGGGAACGAGAAGTGGGAGACCAAATTGGAGGTGGAAAGATGGAGTGAAAAAGATTTTGAGTGATCGGGGCCTGAACATGCAGGAGGGTGAAAGGCGGGCAAGGAATAGAGTGAATTGGATCGATGTGGTATACCGGGGTCGACGTGCTGTCAGTGGACTGAATCAGGGCATGTGAAGCGTCTGGGGTAAACCATGGAAAGTTGTTTGGGGTCTGGATGTGGAAAGGGAGCTGTGGTTTCGGGCATTGTTGCATGACAGCTGGAGACTGAGTGTGAACGAATGGGGCCTTTGTTGTCTTTTCTTAGCGCTACCTCGCGCACATGGGGGGGGGGGGGGGGAGGGGGATGTTGTTCCATGTGTGGCGGGGTGGCGACGGAAATGATTGGGGGCAGACGGTGTGAGTTGCCTGCATGTGTGTATATGTGTGTGTGTGTGTGTGTGTGTGTGTGTGTGTGTACGTTGGGATGTATGGGCATGTATATTTGCGTGTGTGGACGTGTATGTATATACATGTGTATGGGGGTGGGTTGGGCCATTTCTTTCGTCTGTTTCCTTGCGCTACCTCGCAAACTTGTGAGACAGCGACAAAGCAATATATATATATATATATATATATATATATATATATATATATATATATATATATATATATATATATTGTATTTTCCACTTTCTTAGTCACTTGATGTAATGTACACATCTCTAGAACAACGCTGTCAGAAAACCAATACAATATTTACATGTAATTTCCCGTGAGCAGCTGTTATAGTTGGTCCTCTCCCACTCCCATCATCTGCAGATGTGTACAGTAAGGCCAGCTTGCTATTGCCGTCACATACCACCTGTGGTCTTCACCTCCTCAAATGATATAAGATGAAAAAAAGAAAGGAGTATGCGAGTATGGCTACGCTCCGTAAAAAGACTCACACACCCCCTTGAGCGAAGCAGTGGAAACGCCATAGATTATACGAGATCGTAGCATAGTGTAACCTCCTCCTCCTCCTCCTCCTCCTCCACAACCCCCCTACTTCGCCCACACTTGGCTTCAGCAGCTGTTAACCTTCTCATCTCCCCCCCCCCCTGGTCCCTCCCTCCCTACTTCATTAACATCTCCCCACCCCCATCCACCTTCTCCACCTGGTATCCACCTGCCTGCCAGGACACGCCCCCTGAGGTGACCGGCGCGAGCCAATCATAAGCTTGTGTTCGTGTGACGTCAAGGGGTAGGGTCTCTCTCTCTCTCTCTCTCTCTCTCTCTCTCTCCCCTGAGCCACAGGTTGAGTATGAAAGCCATGAGATGTGTGTGTGTGTGTGTGTGTGTGTTCGCAGTTCCACATGTGTTTACAGGTGCCAATTATTTACCGTAATAAGAGATGATCATTCTCATGTAATTATTATTGATTTTCCTGTGGTAATACATGTGTGTTTAGTTGGGAAAGTCGAGTGTTGGAGGTGACGCTAAGACAACTGTAGCCCGTAACGCTGTTTCTGTATCGATTTTTGAAGGTACTCGGCAACTATATACTGGCATGTGTTTGGTTAAACTTGTTTCTCGTCGGCGTGTTGATTGGGTGGCGGTGTAGAGAGGCGGCCCGTGATTGGCTCGGATAGGCGGTGGGGACACGACCTTTGTGGTGAAGGTTTGAGGATTACTATTTTGGTCGCGTACCATTGTGGTTGGTTATGCCTTGTGTTGCATGAGCCAAAGCCTGCCAACGAGTTTTTATTTTCTTTTTTTTTTTTTAAAGTGGAGATAAATAGATGTTGGGTCACTGTATGAAATACGGGCTTCGAAATAGATGGCGTCGTGTGTTCATCTCCTGCGCACAACGGCATGCGACTCTTAGGGGGGGGGTGTATATAAGGTGCGTGACCTTTGACCTGATCCAGGGATGAAGGTCAGATGTCAAAGGTGGCGTCGTGCTCAAAGGTCACATCTTCATACTCAAAGATGTGACGACCACGCTCAAGGGTTGAATTGTTGTACTCAAAGCCCTGTGCTGAAGGGTCGTGGCATCATATTCAAAGGTCGTTTCTTCATGCTAAAGTGTCTCGTATCGCCTTAATCTAGGGTCGTACCGTCTCGTTCAGGGGTCGTACCGTCATGATAAAGTGTCGTGCCGTCGTGCTTAAAGGTCGTATCACATTGACTTCAAGGGTCGCACCGCCGTGCTCAAGGGTCGTACCATCGTGTTCAAGGGTCGTTCCATCGTGCTCATTGGTCGAACCATCGTGCTCATTGGTCGTAACATCGTGCTCATTGGTCGTACCATCATGCTCAAAGGTCGTATTGTGCTCAAAGGTCGTACCATCATGCTCAAAGGTCGTACCATCATGCTCAAAGGTCGTACCATCGTGCTCAAGGGTCGTACCATCATGCTCAAAGGTCGTACCATCATGCTCAAAGGTCGTACCATCGTGCTCAAGGGTCGTACCGTCGTGCTTAAAGAGTCGTACCACCGTATTCAAAAGTGGTCAGTCGTAACAGGAAAAGGGTCTTCCTCACCCACGCCAAAGAGGTGGAAGACAAGAAACGATATCTTACGACTTGAAGTCGATTCGTTCATTCCCGGTCCTTACACTTCTGCCACCTTTAACGTCATCTGTGTCGTTACGTCTTTTAGGGTCGTTTGCCGATGATGGTTGATTCGAAGTCTGGTCATGGCTGAGTCGTCGTACTCACTGGAATGTGTGATACTGATCACGTAAAGAGGACGTGAGCCATCGTATGTCTCTCTCTCTCTCTCTCTCTCTCTCTCTCTCTCTCTCTCTCTCTCTCTCTCTCTCTCTCTCTCTGCTGTCGCCGCTGGTCTGGTTGGATGTTCCCCTTTAACAGCGGTACATGACATTGCTGCCTTTCCCCCCCACCAACGACCACTCTACTGATGACCTGAGGGGTGTGTGTGAACAGATGACCTCTGTGTGTGTGGCAGATGACGATCTAAGGGGAAGGGACAAATGACGACCTAAAGGGAAGGGACAGATGACGACCTAAAGGGAAGGGACAGATGACGACCTAAGGGGAAGGGACAGATGACGATCTAAGGGGAAGGGACAGATGACGACCTAAGGGGAAGGGACAGATGACGACCTAAGGGGAAGGGACAGATGACGACCTAAGGGGAAGGGACAGATGACGACCTAAGGGGAAGGGACAGATGACCTGGTGTGACCCCCTGACTCTCCTACCCAACCCCTTCGTCTCTCCTGTATCCCAGGACGACCCATGCTATAAGGCCTTTATTGGAACTCCCAGAAGCGACGTATTCTGAGAATTTCCTGGTGTATTGTATTCCCTGCCCTCCCACATACTGTATCTGGAGTTCCTGAAACCTTGTATTCTGAGACTTCGTTGAGGGTGTTTCACAATGAAGATTTATGGGCTATTTTATTCTGATGTATTTTAAGTACATTCGGAGGACTCTGATGTATTGTGTGTGTGTGTGTGTTTGTGTGTGTGTGTGTGGACTTTACCCCTGTGTGCTGTATTCTGGAGACTTCATGGGGGTATTGTATTCTTGGGAGGTGTCGAGGGGGCACTTTTATCTTAGGGGCACCTTGGAGTAACTGTATTCCGGGACCCCCAGCGCCCTCCGTCCCCCATATGCTTCATTCTAAAGATTTTAGATGTTACTTTAGAAGCTGTATTTCCTGTATTCTGAAGTACTGGAGTGTGAGGACTCCCTCCTGTACGCCTCTTTTCAAAACTGTGCGACATGCTGTTTGATGAAGCTCTCCCCATAGAAGCTGTATTTCCTGTATTCTGAAGTACTGGAGTGTGAGGACTCCCTCCTGTACGCCTCTTTTCAAAACTGTGCGACATGCTGTTTGATGAAGCTCTCCCCATAGAAGCTGTATTTCCTGTATTCTGAAGTACTGGAGTGTGAGGACTCCCTCCTGTACGCCTCTTTTCAAAACTGTGCGACATGCTGTTTGATGAAGCTCTCCCCATAGAAGCTGTATTTCCTGTATTCTGAAGTACTGGAGTGTGAGGACTCCCTCCTGTACGCCTCTTTTCAAAACTGTGCGACATGCTATTTGATGAAGCTCTCCCCATGTACTGTATACACCCAGGAAAACCCCCCTGAAACACTGAGAGGATCCCCAGAGATAATAGAGGCTGAGGACTTTCAGGGGGTGGCTGTATTCTAAGGAGGCTCCTTGATAATACACTGCTGTTTCGTTAAATCGGAGGGACGACTTGAGATCATGTATTCTATGCACTCTACGTATCCCTCAAGGGTATTGTATTGTGATGATTCTCAGCGCAACAGTTTTTTGAGGACTCCCTGAGGTGTTGTATGAGGCCACCGGCTGTATTATACATGTCAGAACTCAAATTTAATGAATTTTGGGCATTCCGTTTGGAATTGTATTATGACGCTAGATGTATTCTGAGAATCCCCGGAAGTTTTTTATTGTCATAGACTTCAGGGGGTGGTTACTGTATTGTCTGGACTTCAGGGAGTGGTTGCTGTATTGTCAGGACTTCAGAGAGTGGTTACTGTAGTGTCAGGACTTCAAGGAGTGGTAACTGTATTTCAGGACTTCAGGGAGTGGTTACTGTAGTGTCAGGACTTGAGGGAGTGGTTACTGTAGTGTCAGGACTTGAGGGAGTGGTTACTGTGGTGTCAGGACTTCAGGGAGTGGTTACTGTAGTGTCAGGACTTCAGGTAGTGGTTACTGTAGTGTCAGGACTTCAAGGAGTGGTAACTGTATTTCAGGACTTCAGGGAGTGGTTACTGTAGTGTCAGGACTTGAGGGAGTGGTTACTGTAGTGTCAGGACTTGAGGGAGTGGTTACTTTAGTGTCAGGACTTCAGGGAGTGGTTACTGTAGTGTCAGGACTTCAGGGAGTGGTTACTGTAGTGTCAGGACTTGAGGGAGTGGTTACTGTAGTGTCAGAACTTCAGGGAGTGGTTACTGTAGTGTCAGGACTTGAGGGAGTGGTTACTGTAGTGTCAGAACTTCAGGGAGTGCGGGTACTGTATTGTCAGAACTTCAGGGAGTGGTTACTGTAGTGTCAGGACTTCAGGGAGTGGTTACTGTAGTGTCAGAACTTCAGGGAGTGCGGGTACTGTATTGTCAGGACTTCAGGGAGTGGTTACTGTAGTGTCAGGACTTCAGTAGGACGCTGTTAGGATGATGCCCTTAAGAAATGTCTATCACTTTATTCCCCCGTCACAGGAGTTCTCAGTAACCCTCACATTGAAAGATGGCCATTTGGCCCCGCCTCTGGGAGGCCATTTGACGCCATGGTTGTTGCCCGAGACGCTGTGACCCGCCCTGGGACAGTAGTGGAGAAGGAGAACAAAAGCTTCCAGAGTCACATCTCTCGTTACAGCCACTCAGCGAGGCTTCTCCCACCAGATAGACGACATAAACGTTTTGGCCTCTTTTTTTTTTTGCATTTAAAACGTACCAGGTTATCATTATCCCCCCTTTTGCCAGCGTCGTACAATGGCATTGTATTTTGAGTACAATGCGCATATCCTCTGCTTCGTTCTTCACTCAGAAGTGAAGGCGAATATTTATTTTTTTCTGCTGTAATGTGTAAGGTCGTTAAAGATGTCACATTGGGAAGGGTATGTTGGCCGACGCTCCTCTCGTCATGTGCCCGAAGGCCCCGGGGTGGCTGGCGGTGCCAAGTGTGTGTGTGTGTGTGTGTGTGTGGCGTTGCGTCAGCGTTGGGGACAAGTGGACAGCTGAAAAGTCTTCCCGTTGACATGCCATATTAACTGGCTCCCGCCGGTGGTGTGGGCTGTGTTGTGGAGAGGTGGTGCGTAGGTGTGTGTGTGTGTGTGTGGAAAGATTCGTTTTCTTTTATAAATTGGATGGTTGGAGGAGAGGAAGGAAGAAGTGGTGGGACAGGGGAAGGGAGAGTTTGAAATGGAAGAGATGAATGAAGTGTGTGTACAGTGGAGGCCTGTATTTATTTTGTTGTTGTTGCCTCTCTCTCTCTCTCTCTCTCTCTCTCTCTCTCTCTCTCTCTCTCTCTCTCTCTCTCTCTCTCTCTCTCTCTCTCTCTCTCTCTCTCTCTCTCTCTCTCTCTCTCTCTCTCTCTCTCTCTCTCTCTCTCTCTCTCTCTCTCTCTCTCCGTTGGTCGCTACTCGCTAACCTCGCCTCTTGGCGAAACTTCCTTGTTGGTACTCTTTTTTTTTTCTTTGTCTTTTCCATCAGTTTCTCCATCTTTCTTTACATCTAATCACTTTACTCCTTTCGTCTCTGTCTGTCTTTCAGACTATGTGTGTGTGTGTGTGTGTGTGTGTGTTTATCTGTCTTTATAGCTGTGTATCTGTCTGTCTTTCTCATTACTGTATAAGTGTCTTATGCCGGCTGGTCATAAGTGACGAGAGTATAAAACCACGAGATGTGTGACTACACCTTCCCCGCCCCTCATACCTTCTTCATACCCACGCCGTAAATCTGCCAATATAGGTAGGCATCAAGCCATCAAACCCCTTTGCCCCATCCCCACATCCCCAGCAGGGGCTAGTGGCTGCCACCTGCAATCCCAGGCAGTCCGTCTCCCATGTTAATGAGGCAGAAACCCACGTTAATTAGTGGCGCCGCGGGAGCTTCATGCCTTACAAGAGGCTGGTATGAGCATAATATCCTCCCCAGTCGTAGGATGGCGTAGTCGGAGCACTTACATGGTGGCGATTAAGTAGCCTCTTTCTATCCGCTGGTGCTCAGTGCCTTTGATCGAGTCTCAAAGAAAATGATTTGATAGATGTATCTGACTCTCCCTTTTTTTTTTTTACCCCTCCCTTTCTTCTGGCACCAACCATTGAATCTTAAGGCGCGTCGGTGTTGCGTCAACGCGGATCGATATATTCGTTGTAGCTGCTGCGTGTTTCCCTTGGCCCTTGACGCAGGTAACGGGACGGCCGTGAGTGAGACACACGGCTGTGCGATGGCTGGCACATCAAGTGGTTCTTGGAAGCGAGCCCTCCTTCCTGTAACACACATTGACGCCAGAAGCAGACGACTTTGGAGGCCAGTTTTCCGTCTTAAGATAGAAATGTCCTCTGTATCTCATAGGATGAGATACTCTTAGTGTCGTGATTTCCCCTTTACGGTCGATAATCTTGCAGCCTTTTGATGTTACTTTCTCTCTATCGCCTGGCAGGCGAGGGAGGTGTGACCTGTTTTTGTCGTCAGGGTTAACGGGGCGTGTGGTATGACTTGCTGCTCTTCGTTGCTTGTGGAGATGTGGGCTGCTGAAGGCCTATGGCACCATCAGCAGTCGGGTTGTTCTACAAGGCCAGCACCTGTCTCCTCTGTCCCCAAGTACCGTTGTCCTCCGTACCCCAGCACCAGTCTCCTCTGTGCTGCCCCCAGCACTGTTCTCCTTCGTTCCCCAACACCAGTCTCCTCTGTCCCCCAGCACTGTTCTCCTCCGTACCTCAGCACCAGTCTCCTCTGTGCCCCAGCACTGTTCTCCTCCGTACCTCAGCACCAGTCTCCTCTGTGCCCCAGCACTGTTCTCCTCCGTACCTCAGCACCAGGTTCCTCTGTGCCCCAACATTGGTCTCCTCTGTCCCTTGGTACAAGTGTCCTCTGTTCCCCAGCAGCAGTTTCCTCCCTCTCCTAGTGCTAGAGACTGTCTTCTGTCTCCCCAGCACCAGTTTCCTCTGCCCCGGAACCCCGTTGTTCACTAGGCATCCGACAGATCAAGTGCGCCTCATCCAGTGACCGATACCTTTTCTCTGTCCATCTCATCCCTCAGCTGATCCTGGTAAACAATAGCCCTTGAGACTCGTTGTGGCACTGTAGAGTGGCTTGTGGGAAGGGAAATGGGTGGTATGGGAGGGAGGTGGATGGTGTGGGAGGGAAGAGTATTGTGTGGGAAGGAAGTGGACGGTGTGGGAGGGAGGTGGATGGTGTGGGAGGGAAGAGTATTGTGTGGGAAGGAAGTGGACGGTGTGGAAGGGAGGTGGATGGTGTGGGAGGGAGATTACAAGCGAGCATGACCATATGACCCTTGAGCACGACGGCACGACCCTTAAGCACGACCCTGTAGCACGACGGTGCGACCCTTGAGCACGACAGTACGACCCTTTAGCACGACGGTACGACCTTTGAGCACGACGATACGATCCTTGAGCACGACGGTACGACCCTTGAGCACGACGGCACGACCCTTGAGCACGACAGTACGACCCTTTAGCACGACAATACAACCTTTGAGCACGACGATACGATCCTTCAGCACGACGGTACGACCCTTGAGCACGACGGTACGACCCTTGAGCACGACAGTACGACCCTTTAGCACGACGGTAAGACCCTTGAGCACGACTTTATTACCCATGTGTAAGAGAGGCGGGTCACTGCCCCGTCGTTCTCAAGGGTCGTATCGTCGAGGAAAAGATTCGAGAGGATGAATATTCTGTAGAACATGAAGCTGTCTATCCTGACGAGAAAAGATAATGAAATATAATTCATTTGATGTTTATGAGTTACCTTAAATGTTTTCTCTTCGTGTATTATGGAACTGTTAACTGGTGATGAAACATTGTAATTCAGTTAAATGTTGACTAGACATCGAATATAACAAAATTGAACAATGGGTTGGGAAAATGATTGCTTCAAGCTTTTCTATCGACTGGAAGAAAGAAAAATGGAAGAAGGAAGAAATATTAAAGAGTGCTAAGACTGGAGAACTTTAATTAAAGACATCGGATGATCATCAATGAATTAAAGTGTTCGAAAGGAAAATAGTATAGATAAGAGCATACCACTGTATCTCAGTCATATCAGTAACTATAGTTTGTGTACTGCTGACCTTATTTTTGAAAGGGGAGCGTCACGAAAACACCTACAGTGGTGATCCTTCTAAGAGTGGAAGCAGACGACTGTACCTCAAGAAGTCTTCAAGACACCTTAACTTAAGAGGAAGGCGACGCTTCAGAAGAGATTGGGTATTGCTAAGTCTGAATACAGACTTTAAGAAAGACTTAATTCAACAAACATGTCACAAAGAAGGAAATTATAGCATTAAATGACTCTCGAAAAGAAAAAGAAAACATGAAATCAGGGGGGGATGTCGACTATTCATGCCTAAGGAGTTAGACACCTAGGGAATGGTGCCTGTGATGACGAAGGCTGGAGGTGAGTGGGTGGAGGAGAACAGTTCATATGGCAGTGGACCTTTGCATGACGATTCACTCCTGTGTCTCTGACCGTGTTGGAATCACAGGGCAGAATGTCCCTGCGCTCATACGTGGTGAGGGTTTATGGTTGGGGATGGTAAATGACATAAGGAGTAACGTACAGAGTTTAGGTGAGGTAAGGGTTGGAGGGGATGTCGACCTGACCTCTCTCTCTCTCTCTCTCTCTCTCTCTCTCTCTCTCTCTCTCTCTCTCTCTCTCTCTCTCTCTCTCTCTCTCTCTCTCTCTCTCTCTCTCTAACTTACTCAGGAGGAGCTTCACGATGGTCATATATTTTCTTTTTATGCCGGTGACGAGTTTAAAGACTCCAAAATGTCAATGGAAACAGACTTTGGAGGAGTGTTTGCCCAGCACGACATGCAGGAAGGGTGTATTATTCACCTACTCATGAACTGTAGCGATCCTGTATCACACAATAACAAAAGTGGAGTTTGTACGAGAGTCGCACAGCCTGATGTGTAAGTAGGATTGTGTAAGTAGGACTACTGATTTGTAAGTAGGACGGTTGGTGTGTAAGTAGGATTGTGTAAGTAAGACTGCTGATGTGTAAGTAAGACTGCTGATGTGTAAGTAGGACTGTTGATGTGTAAGAAAGACTGCTGATGTGTAAGTTGGACTGTTGATGTGTAAGTAAGACTGCTAATGTATAAGTAGGACTGTTGATGTGTAAGTAAAACTGCTGATGTGTAAGTAGGAATACTGATATGTAAGTAGGACTGTTGATGTGTAAGAAAGACTGCTGATGTGTAAGTAGGACTGTTGATGTGTAAGTAAGACTGCTGATGTGTAAGTAGGATTCCTGATGTGTAAGCAGGACAGCTGATGTGTAAGTAGAACGGCTGATGTGTAAGTAGGACGGCTGATGTGTAAGTAGGACAGCTGGTGTGTAAGTAGGACGGCTGATGTGTAAGTAGGACAGCTGATGTGTAAGTAGGACACCTGATGTGTAAGTAGGACAGATGATGTGTAAGCAGGACAGCTGATGTGTAAGTAGGACAGCTAATGTGTAAGTAGGACAGCTGATGTGTAAGTAGGGTTGTTGGGTGATGAGAGTTTCTGCTTCAGGAAATAGTGTGGGTAGGGTAGCCAGTGACGTCACAAGTCGCTGGTTGAGCCCCAGTGTGTGTGTGTGTGTGTGTGTGTGTGTGTGTGTGAGGTATGCTCCGGGACTGCACTGTGTCATCGCCGTGGTCTTATATAGTAATGCACAAGGTAACGGGTGTGGTGAGAGCTGGGAGTGGGCTGATGAGTGTGTGGCTGTTGAGTCTAGGTGACTCAGAGGGGCAGTTTGTTGCCCTTACATGCCTCTCATGTTGGTAGGTTGGTTGGCTGGTTGGTTAATACCTTTATCGACGTCATCCCTTGTTAGCTTAGTAAGGGGCGTAGATTGTTATGTGACTAAGGGCGTGGCATGTGTTACGTGACTATAAGGGGCGTGGATTGTTATATGACTAAGAGCGTAGCATGTATTACGTGACTATAAGGGGCGTAGATTGTTATAGGACTAAAGGCGTGGTATGTCCTACGTTACTGCAAGGGGCGTGGATTATGCTACATGACTAAGGACGTGACATGTATTACGGGACTGTAAGGGGCGTGGATTATGCTACATGACTAAAGGCGTGACATGTATCACGTAACTGTATGGACGTGGATGATGTTACATGACTAAGGGCGTGGCATGTATTACGAGACTATCATGGTCCTGGATTATGTTACATGACTAAGGTCCTGGCATATACCGAATGACAGTAAGGGCGTGGCTGTTCTGTCAGCTGGGTTTGTTTACATCTGTGTGGGGGGAAGAGGGAGAAGGATTGCATCGCATAAAGTGACAACACAATGTTCTTGTATCGGAATTTTTTTTACAAGGGCAGTCAGCGACCAGCGGAGAATGAGGAGATGTTGAGGAATTCGGGATGTGAATGGATTCGGTTGAATCTAAGGACAACAGAAGGTGAAAGCCACTCAGAATACGAGAAGGATATTGTCCATGCTGTGAGAGGGTCAAGTCAAGAACCTCACATTAGGACTGTTCGTCTGAATGGGCGACTTGCCTACGTAAAGAGTATTAGTCCCTCTGGATTAGAAGCCTAAATAGGGGACTATTCATCTTAATGGGCCAGAAACGTAGAGAAGGACTCTTTCCTAATAACATATGTCGAGTGGAACGTAGGATTTTCAGGGCACACACACACACACACACACACACACATAAGAAAAGCACCACATAAGTCCATTTTTCCTCTCCTGAGCCACTTCAGATCACATCTCGAGCCATATCACCCCAGCCTGAGCCACGTCAGTGTCCGTGCTGGGCCACAGTAACAGCACCCGCCCTGAACCATCATAGCAGACAACAAGGAGGCTGGGAGATCGGGAGGAAGGGAGGGAGAGAATATGTGGTGGTATAGGTAGATACATAGTCTAGTAGGAGGAAGGCGGAGAGGCGACCCAACAGAGAGAGAGAGAGAGAGAGAGAGAGAGAGTGTGTGTGTGTGTGTGTGTGTGTGCAGGGCACCACCCTGGACCAAGGTCATCCCAGGTACGTGTGGGTTGCCCTGGCGACAAGGCCCACCACATCCACCCGTCCCGCCACTTCTTGTGGGTTCGAACCTCTCCCTCTCCTCCTCCCTCCTCCTCGCCGCCGTCGCTGTTACACAGGTATGGATGGACGTACGCCACAGCGTGCTCCGCGCTGCCGTCTGGCTTCCTGTGTAGAGGGAGGAACACATGGGTCACCGGGGTCCTACCGCCGATACCGTGATGCACGACGGTACGGCTCCATGCACGACGGTACGGCTCCCATGTACGACAGTACGGCTCCCATACACGATAGTACGGCTTCAGTTCACGATAGTACGGCTTCAGTGCATGACAGTACGGCTCCCATACACGACGGCACGGCTTAAATGCACGACAGTACGGCTCCCTTGTACGACAGTACGGCTCCTATGCACGACAGTACGGCTTCAGTTCACGATAGCACGGCTTCAGTGCCAGACAGTACGGCTCCCATGCACGACGGTACGGCTCCCATGCACGACAGTACGGCTCCATGCACGACAGCACGGCTCCCATACACGACGGTACGGCTTCAATGCACGACAGTACGGCTCCCATACACGACGGTACGGACCTTTGAGCACGACAGTATGGCCCCTGAGAACGAGGGCACGGCCTTTGACGACAACGGGACGACACTTGACTAATATGTTATTACCCTCGAATACGAGCACGACGGTGCGGCTCTTGAGCACGACAATGCGGCCCTTAAGCACGACGATACGATCCTTGACCACGACGGTACGGCCCTTGACCACAAGGGTGCTGCCCTTAAGCACCATCGCACGGTTCTTAGGCACGACAGTTTGGCTCTCTGTGCACACGGGTACGACCCTTTACAACGAAGATGGAACTCAAATACGACGGTACTGTCGTTTGAGCACGACGGTACTGTCGTTTGAGCACGACGGTACTGTTGTTTGAGCACGATGGTACTGCCGTCTGAGCACGACGGTACTGTCTTTTGAGCACGACGGTACTGTCGTCTGAGCACGACGGATCTGTCGTTTGAGCACGACTGTACTGTCGTCTGAGCACGACGGTACTGTTCCCTGAGCACGACGGTACTGTCGTCTGAGCACGACGGTACTGTTCTCTGAGCACGACGGTACTGTCGTTTGAGCACGACGGTACTGTTGTCTGAGCACGACGGTTACTGTCGTCTGAGCACGACGGTACTGTCGTTTGAGCACGACGGTACTGTCGTCTGAGCACGACGGTACTGTGGTCTGTGCACGATGGTACTGTCGTTTGAGCACGACGGTACTGTCGTTTGAGCACGACGGTACTGTCGTCTGAGCACGACGGTACTGTTCTCTGAGCACGACGGTACTGTCGTTTGAGCACGACGGTACTGTCGTCTGAGCACGACGGGACTGTCGTCTGAGCACGACGGTACTGTTCTCTGAGCAAGACGGTACTGTCGTTTGAGCACGACGGTACTGTCGTTTGAGCACGACGGTACTGTTGTCTGAGCACGACGGTTACTGTCGTCTGAGCACGACGGTACTGTCGTTTAAACGCGACGGTATTGTCGTCTGAGCACGACGGTACTGTGGTCTGTGCACGATGGTACTGTCGTTTGAGCACGACGGTACTGTCGTCTGAGCACGACGGTACTGTCGTCTGAACACGATGGTACCGTCGTCTGAGCACGACGGTACTGTCGTCTGAGCACGACGGTACTGTTCTCTGAGCAAGACGGTACTGTCGTTTGAGCACGATGGTACTGTCGTTTAAGCACGACGGTACTGTCGTCTGAGCACGACGGTACAGCAGGACGACCCTGAAGCTTTACTGCCCTTAGGGTACTGGGTTAGGCCTCCCTTGAGCACGACAGCACGACCCTTGACCAGACCAGTTTTTAGCCTTAGGTATGTTGATGTGATCTTTGACCCCTGACCCCTCAGGGGTCAGGTTAGGATAAGCATCAGTGTTACAGAGGTCTTCTGGCTATTCAAGGACTGAAGTGAATGGCATGGAGGACTTCAGGGCAGTTAACTGGTGAATGAGGCAGTTCTGGTGAACTGACCGATGAACAGATCAACAGATCTCCAGCAACTGGTTAGCGAGAGCGAGGCTCCAATTTTTCTCTCTCGCTCGAAAGTGAACTTTCGTAACCTGGGTGTGATATTTCTCTAAAGTATCCGTACAGGATAGTCTGGCAGCTATATCCTATAGTTCACGTTTTAGGATACCACAGGAACGGCATTCTATAAACGAGCAGTTTAGGGTAGCACAGCAATCGTATTCTATAGCTAACTGTATAACATGGCAACTGTATTTTCTAATAGATAGTGTAAGATAGCATGGCTTCTGTATTCTATAACAAGCAACACAGGAGAGTATGGCAACTGTATTCTCTTACAGTATAGCATAGAATGGCAACTGTATTCTCTTACAGTATAGCACAGAATGGCAACTATATTCTTTAACCTGCAATACAGTAGAGCGTGGCAACTGTATCATCCAACCCTGTGTGATAGCATGGCAACCGCATTCTCTAACTTACAGTACAGGACAGCATGGCAACTGTATCTTCTAAGGGTCAGTATCTGATAAGATCGCATAGAACAAGCTCATATTACACTTGTGAGATTTACGGGTGTTGGCGCAAGAGAGGAGAGAGAGAGAGAGAGAGAGAGAGAGAGAGAGAGAGAGAGAGAGAGAGAGAGAGAGAGAGAGAGAGAGAGAGAGAGAGCATTGCCTAGGTTGTTTCTAAGAATATTGCTTTAGAAAGAAGGAACGTGTCTAATGGTTGCTCGGGATGTTGTCTAGAAGGAGTAGGGGGGAGGGAGTCTGGTTGTTGATTTGAATGTTATTTCAAGAGAACTTTTCTCATTTTTTACTTGTTACTGCGTAAGGCTGTTTGAGTGTTGTTCTGGCTATGTCAGTGTGAGAGAGTGTTACACAGAATATCTCTGACGGATTCTGTTACACAGAATATCTCAGTCTGGCTGTTAGAAACGTCCCGTTGTTAGAAGGAACCTAATATATTTTGTTTAGCGCCACTTCTCTCAGCCACACATCTGTTATTATCAGTGTTGGGTTTCCTGTGGGGCGGGGTAGCGCCAGAATGGATGAAGGCAAGCAAGTATGAATATCACGTGCAAGTATGCAGTCTGTTGTGGGTAAGAGAGCTTGGGAAGTGAGTCAGTTGTTGTTCGCTGATGATACAGCGCTGGTGGCTGATTCGTGTGAGAAACTGCAGAAGCTGGTGACTGAGTTTAGGTAAAGTGTATGAAAGAAAAGAGCTGAGAGTAAATGTGAATAAGAGCAAGGTTATTAGGTACAGTAGGGTTGAGGGACAAGTCAGTTGGGAGGTAAGTTTGAATGGAGAAAACTGGAGGGAGTGAAGTGTTTTAGATATCTAGGAATGGATTTGGCAGCTGATGGAACCATGGAAGCGGGAGTGAATCATAGGATGGGGGAGGGGGCGAAAGTTCTGGGAGCGTTGAAGAATGTGTGGAAGTCGAGAACATTATCTCGGAAAGCAAAGATGGGTATGTTTGAAGGAATAGTGGTTCCAACAATGTTACATGGTTGCGAGGCGTGGGCTGTAGATAGAGTTGTGCAGAAGAGGGTGGATGTGCTGGAAATGAGATGTTTGAGGACAATATGTGGTGTGAGGTGGTTTGATCGAGTAAGTAATAATAGGGTAAGAGAGATGTGTGGTAATAAAAAGAGTGTGGTTGAGAGAGCAGAAGAGGGTGTTTTGAAATGGTTTGGTTACATGGAAAGAATGAGTGAGGAAAGCTTGACGAAGAGGATATATGTGTCAGAGGTGGAGGGAGCGAGAAGTGGGAGACCAAATTGGAGGTGGAAAGATGGAGTGAAAAAGATTTTGAGTGATCGGGGCCTGAACATGCAGGAGGGTGAAAGGCGTGCAAAGAATAGAGTGAATTTGAACGATGTGGTATACCGGGGCGACGTGCTGTCAATGGATTGAGCCAGGGCATGTGAAGCGTCTGGGGTAAACCATGGAAAATTCTGTGGGGCCTGGATGTGGAAAGGGAGCTGTGGTTTTAGTGCATTATTACATGACATCTAGAGACTGAGTGTGAACGAATGTGGCCTTTGTTGTCTTTTCCTAGCGCTACCTCGCACACATGAGGGGGGAGGGGGGTTGTTATTCCATGTTTGGCGGGGTGGCGATGGGAATGAATAAAGGCAGACAGTATGAATTATGTACATGTGTATATATGTATATGCCTGTGTGTATATATATATGTATACGTTGAGATGTATAGGTATGTATACTTGCTTGTGTGGACGTGTATGTATATACATGTGTATGTGGGTGGGTTGGGCTATTCTTTCGTCTGTTTCCTTACGCGACCTCGCCAACGCGGGACACGGCGACAGGGCAAAATAAAAAAAAGAAAGATATTAATTGATTGACGTGTGGTTCGTTAGGGAGGCTACTGTTATCAAATTGAGGAAGAAGAGAGTGTGTTAGAGGTATGTTCTTAAGGGAGTGAGGAAGATTTCCCATTGGTGGAGGAACGAATCTCCCACCTCTCTCTCTCTCTCTCTCTCTCTCTCTCTCTCTCTCTCTCTCTCTCTCTCTCTCTCTCTCTCTCTCTCTCTCTCTCTCTCTCTAGGGCTCTTCATGGTACTCAGAATTAGACAGGTTGGTACTCTGTACTTTTCCTGTATATACTACGGCTCCGTGTGTGTGTGTGTGTGTGTGTGTGTGTGTGTGTGTGTGTGTGTTTCACCCCTCGCCAGGTGTGTGGTGACAGGTGCAGGTGAGACAGACCTTAATGAGTCAAGGACAAGGTCACCCACCGCTGGTGGTAACATGTCAGGCCACTTTAGCCAACACTCCTCACCCACCTCACCTCGTTCCACCTCCCAACTCTCGCCCAATTCTGTCCACCCTTTTTCATCCTGTCATCCGCCCCCCTCCTTCAACCCCATTCTATCAACCCCTCATCCCCTTCAGTCAACTCCCTATCCCATCACCCCATCTTTGACCTCCCTATTAAATCCCCCAACCCTCGCCCTTAACCTGGACTCGTTAACTTCCGAGTTAAACATCTCGTACACTAACCCATTTCTCTCTCGTCTTCTGGGGATTACCCCATCACTCTACATTCTCCAACCCATTTCCCCATTCTTCCCCACCCTCTACGCTCCGTCCCGCCTCATTTCCCCCCCATTATCCACCCCTTATAGTATCCTTCAAGATGTACGTAACATCAAGCCTGGGCTGACGCGGAGATCTCGTTCGGCGTCGGCGGGTAAATGACGTCGGGTCGTGCGGCGTCGGCGTATGAATGACGTCGGGTCGTGCGGCGTCGGCGTATGAGTGACGTCGCCAACGACAACGGCGTTCGGGTGACGTCATGAACGACGTCGGCGTTCGGATGACGTCATATCGTGCGACACTTCTGTGTCGATGGTTAGGTCTTTATTACCCAGTGGGCTGCTGGACGGGCAGGACTCCTGCAGGAGTGACGTGTCGTGGTCCTCCTCCTCCTCCTGGTGTCGGTGCTGCTGCCTTCCCCACCCCATCATTTTCCCCGCCGGTTAAAAGCACTGGCTGTGGCTCCCTACCGTAGGTGCACCTCACCGCTCCCCTTCCACCAAACCACCACCAATATCTCTTCCTTCAGGAACCCCGCCTGCCTCCCAGGGAGGAGGAGTTCACCAGACGCCTGATGCTGCCGCCGTCTCTCTCTCTCTCTCTCTCTCTCTCTCTCTCTCTCTCTCTCTCTCTCTCTCTCTCTCTCTCTCTCTCTCTCTCTCTCCCATTCCCTGCCCCCCAGCGCCCATATTACATAAGCGTAAGCGTTAGATAACTTCGGCCCGGGCCTACACACACACACACACACACACACACACACACACACACACACAACTCCTGACGTTCCCCAGATATGACGGGGAGGGAGGGAGGAGGGGATGGGGTTCATTCCAGTCATTCAGTTCCTCTCCGTCCATAGCGTCTGACGCTGATTGGACAAGGGGCTCGCAATGTTCATGGCCAGGCGTCTTGGTCTGCCTCACGCTCCAAGTGTGTCTCTCTCCTCCTGTGTTATCTTGCATATGTCTTCTCAGACTTTTCTGTCGTCTCTTTTCTTTTCCTCTGTTTGTTTATCCTCTCTTAGTGCTTGTCTGGAATGTATATTGTTACTGGCAAATGTCGCAGTTTCTCTCCTGCGTGTGTGTGTGAGATTATAGGGAGTTGATATACATACTTTCTCATTTATCGGCCTCAGTTACCCTTTCCATCGAGCTTCGGCACAGGACTGGAAGCTCGTCCCGTCCAGCGACTCACGGGTCAAGAAGTGTGGTAGTGTCGTGTATTTATCTGCGTGGGTCAAATGTTGTATACAGTTATGGAGAGAGTGCGCAGTGTCTTCGCTGTTGAAGTTTCATCTTGAGCTTGACGGATTCTGTGACATGTTGAATCTAGGTTTGCAGTCTTATGGTGATGGATGGTATCCAGAACGCGGTAGAGAAAGTGTCGCTCGTACGTGCCTAAGGAGTAGCGTTTCAGATGGTTCCATTGTCTGGTATGGTAGACCTTAAGATTAGGTTGTGAGGGCTGTTGTTTCAGCACTGGTCGAGTCTTTGATGTGTATATGTGCTTAGTCAGTGTCACATGTGTTGATGTGTGGTTTATAGATTATGGTTGACCCCTTGAATCAACCCTTAGGGTTTTGATCGAAGACCTGATGATCATACCTTAAGGGACATGTTGTCGTGCTCAAGACTTGTTTCTCTGTGATTCAGGATCGTAAGCTCGTGTTTAAGGGGTAAGAGATTGAATAGAATCTCTGTCGGTGTTACCAATTTTTTTTTTTTTCCCCCGCTGGTTGTGCAACCACTGGAATGTTGGGCTCGCTCGTAAAGCGTTACGTTAGCAACAGAGTGTATTCGTTGTGATGTCTTGGCATCACTGCTTCAGCAAGGGTGTGTACAAGAGTATCTCGCTGATCTGTTGTGATGGACTGATGCCATCAGGTGGACATGAAGTAATACTGACTCGTCTTCTAAATATGATAAAACATCGGTGACATAAGTAATTGTATTGTATTTTCAGTCAGCTCGACTCTCCTCAGAGATTAGATGAACAAGTTAAAGAGTTAAGTGTAAATTCTAGTGTGTGTGTGTGTGTGTGTGTGTGTGTGTGTGTGTGTGTGTGTGTGTGTGTGTTCGTCGGCGTCAAAGTCGCCAGCAAGATCAGTTGAAGGTTAAATGTCAGACATGTGGTAAGACGTGCACGGTCACAGACAAAATAGTTCTGAACACCTGTAGGTGCTCAAGAAATTTCAGGTTCTTGGTTATAGGTTGACGATGATAGCCTTAATGACCCGGGCAGTAGATAAGGCTAAAAAGACTTGATAACCAACCAATCAACTCACTAACATATGGTTGAGGTGGTCGTCATGGCACCCAGCCAAGGATCGCCATGCATCTAATATACATTTTTGATCCTCCTCCACAGAAGGTATAAGGTCACGTCGTGTTGTTAGTATATATCATGGCTCCTCCATATTGTCTCAAGGCCATAGTTCTCCAGGCATCTGTCCGTCCGCTTCCCTCCGTAGGAGTCCGGGAATTTAAGTTTCTCGTTTTCTGTCCTTTTGTCCTTTTGGGAGCAGAGGAGTTGGTGGATTGTACCTTATTGTACATTTGTGGTATGACCATAGTTCGTTTTTTTTATTTTCTGTCGCTGAACGAATAGATGGCGTCTTGGAAGTTGTATCGAGGTCATTGTTATGAACTGTGGTTCATTGGTGTCTCCGAAGCAGCGAAGCAAAGTGGTTCAATGAGCTGACGATGTTTCACGACATCATCGATAATGTAACCTTATGATTTGTTCCAGGTGCCATGTGTAAGATAGTCGCGCTTTATATATCAGGTCTCGATAATTGGTTGAATATCTTGTCTTAATCGAACCTCATTCGAATGCTCACATGGTCTTAGCCATAGTCTGACACAAGGTCTTATTTTCAGACGGCCCATGTCTCCTTTTATCCAAGAGTGGCCATAATTCCAGAGAGCTAGTAGATTTGAGTCTTCTGGCCCCACGTCTGCTCGACCCTGCGGGGGCAAGGAGAATGGCAGAATAACATTGTTAAGTGGTATAACCAGCAGCTCTGTCATATTTTCCTCTTCATCCCACATTGACAGCACGATCTTCCTGCTGGACAATAGATTCTCTTTTTCTGAAATTTATCACCCCGGTAGCTAGCATTTTCTATCCTGCCCAGGAAATGATAAATTATTTCTTAGTCGCCTTGCGCGTCTGACAACTTCCCCGGCGTGTCTTCAGACAAGAAGGCGGGATCTCCTTTTCATTGTAAAGATATCAATTTCCCACATTCGTAAGAAGCGTCTTTGTACGAATGGGGCGAGTCATCTTTCCTTCCACGGGATTGTTGACGTTTCAAATGACTCTGCAACAAGATTAGTTGAAGAGCAACAGCGTAAATACATTTAACAATGAACCAGATGAAAACTCGCTCCAGTTCCACGATGGAACGTCATGTGCGCTTAGGGAGATGAAGAAAGGAAAAAAAAAAAATAGATGTAATGGCATCTTTCTTTTTTTTTTCTACTCTGCATTAAACTGCATTTGTGATCTATCAAAAACAACTTCGACAGGATCTAGTGGTCTGTTGCTGTTTGTATTGATGTCTATACGAATTGTACCAGGAAGCAACGCGTAGACTCGGGTATGGACATAACATGGGAAGACCTCTGGTCTTAGAGCTCCGTCGTCCTTTGCTACGGACAGGACGCTACCTACCCAAGACTCTCCCTGGTCGTTCACCACGGACAGGACGCTAACCAAGACTGTCCTCGCCGTTCGCTACGGACAGGACTCGTCCTATCCACGACATTCCTATCCTTCGGGACGGATAAGACATCTCTTCCAGACGCCCTAGCTCTTGCACTACGGACAGAACACCTCCCTGGATCCTTTCTACGCACAGGAAACCATCTCTGATCTCTTTCTGCGGACGGAACACCTCTTGTCCCAGACCTCCCTTGTCCTACACTGCGGACACAGACCTGCCCGCCATACCCATCACCTCCTGCAGCAGACTTCCGTGTCCACAGTACCTGTTCACAGCATAAATTAAGGAACCAGTTCTCACCGACCCTTTATATTTCTGTGAGAGGGCGTGCGCTGCATACAGAGAGAGAGAGAGAGAGAGAGAGAGAGAGAGAGAGAGAGAGAGAGAGAGAGAGAGAGAGAGAGACTACAGTTGTCTGATTACTTTCCTGTGTCTATGGGAGAGGGCGTTCTAGACTCTTGGGAGCCCCCATCTCGTAACACCCTCATACGTGTCAAAACCAGTTCCTAATCCTATGTTAAACTTAGTCATTCTCTTTTCACTAAGCTTGATCATTGAAGTCGATTGTGGAATCCCACTAGAAATACTGTGTCATGTGGATCTCGATTCTTTTACGTTGTTTCTTGTAACTCTCCTTTTCATCGGTTCGTCCCTTTTTAAAAGCAACTGGTCCGTTGCGATACTGTCGTGTCGACCGTGGAACTAGGAAGCTTTGTCGAGGGGGGAGGAGTCATGTTTCCTCAGGTCCTTGTCTACCGTGGTCGAATCCACTGGTTGCGATCTTATCCCCAGCAGATCTGTCTGTATTCTTCCCCAGGCGTGGTGATCACACTGGTGACACAGACTTTCATTTTAGTCTATAGATACTTAGGGTAAGAAGACGTTTCCTGTACGTATCTTTTTTTTTCACCTGAAGGCAAGATCTTAGACGCAGACCACTGTGGTCTTCGTGCTCGACCTGACCAGGAGGTTTGTGTATTTTGTCACCATTTGGCATCCGTCACCCAGCAGCGCCTCCACGTCTGCCCCCTCCGTCGTTTGCCCATCAACATCTCTCATTCCTCCCCGCTGAAAGTACCCGTCCAATCTCAACCATCAGGCTTAAGCAGGAGTGACCTCGCATTGCCCCCCCCTTTTTTTCAGAATTTTTAGTCCAATGGACATCCCCGACCACCCCTTCCCAAGATGGCCTCTGATAATAAAAGGTTGGAATAATAACCATAACTTCGTTTTGAGGCAGAAGTCCTTCAAGATGAAGAGGAGGCACCTTAAGAAATTATGAGATGTTGAACACATGACGTACGCTCTTTTCTGAGAACTCTTTAAAGTTTATGCCTATTATGCAAATTAGGCCTATTTTGTCAAACGTCCACATGAAACAGGGTCTTGTGAGTTTCAAGGTTTTCTTTGCAGTTATTGCTATTATTATTATTATCATCATCATCTATTATTATTATTATTGCTATTGTTATCATTATTATTATTATTATCATTATTATTATTATTATTATTATTATTATTATTATTATTATTATTATTATTATTATTATTATTATTATCATCATTCTTATCATTAGTAGTGGTAGTAGTAATAATAATAATAATAATAATGATAATAATAATAATAATAATAATAATAATAATAATGATAATAATAATAATGATAATATTAAAGATAATAATGATAATAAAGATAACATCATTATTATTATCATTATCATTATCATTATATGGGTATTATATCAGCCCCAGTGTCCTTCTATATGCATCAATTCGTACACTTTGTTCCCTGCGAAACGTTGGTCATATTCAAGCCTTGTTTAGTGTGTCGTCTTCCCGTCTTGCATATGACTGATCTGAATTTCATTCCCTACGTATGTGATCCGGGACGGATCCGATGTTCACCTCTTTGTAGGTTATCGCCCATCTCGGACTCATGTCCTGCAAGGGCTTAACATCATCCTCAGAAGGACTTAGTATCATCCTCAAACGTGTTGAAGGTACGATACGAATCCTTAAGACATGCTAACAAAGAAATGACTGCGGCACCATGACCCAGCCCTGCGGGGCATCAGTGGATATTCATCCTAGTTGTGAGGTCGCATTTTAAAAGTCTGCTGTTTCGTAAGTGTTTCGTGCTTCAGTCTTCATCGAATATTCCTGCTGCTCACACTTTCCTGGAGATTCATATATTTTCTTTTGTTTTCTTCAACCATTTCCATGTGAAGGCTTGTGTCAGATGTGCTTTTATTAGTTCATAAACAAAGTATGGCCACCTATCCCCATTATTTTCTTTTCTTCTTGGTTAATGGTGTAAGTTCAGAGTAACAGATGCAATACATGACATATCCCTCTACACCTAGTGTGTCTCCCATCCATGTTGTGTGTAAAGATTTTCCTGCTTCAGGCCAGGCACGGGCATTTGTCTGCGACAGTGTGTTCTCTGGTGTGCCATGACGGCCACAGGGTGAAGGGTTGTTTATCCGAGTGTCTGGGTGGGTGCAGGTGTACGTGTGTGATGTGTATCCCAACTTGTCTTTTTTTGCTGCGCGGAGAACATCTGTTAGTTACAGACTGTGAGTGTCAGCAATTCTAGCTTGAAGTGAAGCTCACTTTCCACATCACCCTCCTGAAATGAGGGTATAACATAGCTTCTGTTATATTTGTGGAACAGTCGCAGAATCTTATTTTCCCTCCTCCACAGCGTCTGTTGTATTCATTTAGCTCAGGAGGATCAAGGGAAAACACTCCCTCCAAAATGCACTCACTCATATCCTAAACCCATGTTCAGTGCGTTAAATTGGACATGGGTTTCTTCTCTCGCTGCATACTAATTTGATTGATCGCATAAGACTTTAGTCTTCGTTCGCGTCTCCGCCCTGACACACAACACAAAATCATTACCTCCAGTCCTCCAGAAGTTCCCCCACAGCGACTTTCAGTAACTTCTAAAGTCTGCCTTTACACGTACACCTTCAGACATAGATGCACATCCCATTGTCTTCTAACCAGCCATCTCCCATGCGTCCTTCGTTACCACACTACTGAAAGTGTCATGTGTGTGTGTCATTTTTAACAATGTCCTTACTCCATGTCCAGTATCGTTATTCTGTGTTCTGTCATACTATCCATCAGTGACACGTAACCTAGCCATCTCTACAGACTAAAACTCTACTCCTCTTGTCTTTGTTCCTACATAAAACCCATGACAACTACCATTTCACATCTGCGACATACGATCAGAAATAATACTCCATCATGCAAGTTTCTTGCTCACTCTTACACTTCAATATTTTCCCACTTAACATATCACTGATTGCACCTTCCGTTCTCCTTTAATCGAAGACTTTAAAGTCATCTTCACCTTTCTCCACTGCCATCCTCAATATCATCACTTCCTTAAACCAGAAACTCAGCTACGTCTAATTCCTCATAGATGGTGTAATGATGATTGTTCCTCTCTCTTAAAATCACGTACTTTTTTCGTCCTCATATTGGCTTTCATCTCCTCAGCGCAAGGATAATAAGACCCCTCTGCACGACGGAACGACCTTTGAGCACGACGGTACGAAAGCTGGGTAGGATACTATGACCTTTGACTCATCTGAAAAGGAGTGGCGTCAATGCCTCATACAAGAACTATGGTGTCTACCATACAGCATCTATGGGAGCTGTATGTCTTCCACCATAGTGATACCCTACACATCTATTCCTCTGACCTTTCTCTTTCTCTGTTCCCTTTCCTGTTCCTCCTAATTATTCCCCTCCCTCCTCATCCTCTTTTTCTCCTCTTGAAGCAACTTCTCTTCCTTACTACCCTCTTCTCCTCCCCCTCTTCCTGTCTTCTTCCATCTGCATTTGGTGAGCCTCCCTCTAGCAAGTGCTTTGGGTCTTCCCTCAAAGTTACCCAGCTATTGACTGCCTCCCTCCAACCCAGACACCAGGTAACGGCTCCCCCGGCCGTCAGACTGACGCCACAACTGTGTCCTTCAGGGATGGTTAGGATAGCGTAGGACACCCACTCCACCACACCCAACCACAGTCAAACCCACCCTTCCCCCACAATAGCCACGCCTACTCCACTGGGGAACTTTTTCGAATGGTAACTTTCCTCTGAGATGTCCGTGGCCACAGCTGTGCTCTTCCACACCACAACATATTATTTTTTCCTCATCTTTTTCCTGCCGACAGTCGATCTAGAGAGATGAGTGGGTGGGGTAGGTGCCCTCTGCTTTACTCTCCTGTCTCTTACCTCCTATCCTTATTTTCAAGCCTAGACAGCAGATACTGTCATTGTCTTTTCCCATGTGCCGGAGCCACACCTGTCCAACTTTACCATAGCCACGCCTATCCCACCACAGCTACACTTACTCCACCACAACCACAGGTGTATCATCTCCCACCACAGCCACACCTGCTCCCCATGTATAAGGTTTAAGTGGCTAGTATTAGAGAGGAGCGACCCCCGTACACACCACAAGATCATAGCTAGTGGGGGGGCATGCTGTTCCTGCACCCACGTACACCACGAGGCTGTGGTCAAAGCAGATGTTGCGAGAGCCACAAGACCACAATACCGTGGCCATTGGAGGGTACGCTCGTGAACCCACGTACACCACAAGACTGTGAACAATGTGAACGTTGCGCGAGCCACGTACACCAGAGGCGGGCGCCCTGGTAGGCCTTTATATATTTGTGATTATTTTCGACGTAGTGGCGCTGCTGTGGGAGATATATATTCTCTCTTTAGCCTCCTCCCCGGGTCGCTGCCCTACACCTCTCTTGCCACCTGTTCCCGGATGTTGAAGTTGTTTTTCTTCCACGTTCTTGCTGTGGTTCTTGTTCTTGCCATGATGTTCTTGTTCATGTTCTCACCATGGTTTATGTTCTCACACCATGGTTCTTGTTCATGTTCTCACCATGGTTCTTGCCCTTGTTCTCACCATGGTTTATGTTCTCACACTATGATTGTTCTTCATGTTCTTACCATGGTTCTTGCCCTTGTTCTCACCATGGTTCATGTTCTCACACTGTGATTGTTGTTCATGTTCTTACCATGGTTCTTGCCCTTGTTCTCACCATGGTTCATGTTCTCACACTAATGATTGTTGTTCATGTTCTCCCCATGGTTCTTGCCCTTGTTCTCACCATGGTTCATGTTCTCACACTAATGATTGTTGTTCATGTTCTCACCATGGTTTATGTTCTCACACCATGGTTCTTGTTCATGTTCTCACCATGGTTCTTGCCCTTGTTCTCACCATGGTTTATGTTCTCACACTATGATTGTTCTTCATGTTCTTACCATGGTTCTTGCCCTTGTTCTCACCATGGTTCATGTTCTCACACTATGATTGTTCTTCATGTTCTTACCATGGTTCTTGTTCATGTTCCCACACTACAATTCTTGTTCATGTTGTCTCCATGGTTCTTGCCCTTGTTCTCACCATGGTTTATGTTCTCACACCATGGTTCTTGTTCATGTTCTCACCGTGGTTCTTGCCCTTGTTCTCACCATGGTTCTTGTTCATGTTCTCACCGTGGTTCTTGCTCGAGTTGATTTTGTTCATCATCGTCAGGTTGAACCCACGAGCATGGTGGTCGCCTGAGTGCTTCCAACGATTTGTTTAAGAGACTTGACCACCGATGTAGGTGCGACCATATAATCCTCCATTGGACACACATATCGACAAGCATGCCACTGTGCACGTCACACGTACATGATCATCTCGTATTTTCCTCTCCTTTCAGCAGTATTTTGATGGATTCTTTTATTTTTTTTTCTTTTTTTTCTAGATCTGAGGCAACCAGCATTGGCCTTTGGGACTTGCACCAATTTTACTACATTGGTTGCTTGGTACGTGTGTGTGTGGGGGGGGCTATGATAAGGTTGTTGTTGTTGTTGTTATGATAAGACGAGAAAACAAACATGGGTGTTTTGATGTGTGAAGATCTGCTGCAGGTGAGGGGATTTCTAGATCCTTCAATCAATCAACATCTTATTTCTGATGTTTTTGTTATTTTCTGGTTATTCATTGACTTTTCATGGCTGCAGTTTACGCATCGTCTGTTTAGGCGTTAATGTTCCTCTTCGTTCGGTTGTCTCTGTGATTCAGGGTATGTGCGTACAAGGGTCTGTGCGTCCGTAAGTTTATGCGTCAGTCGTTCAGTGCGTCGGTGAGTGTGCGCGTCCGTCCATTCGTAGAAGCATGCGTCCGTGGGTAACGTCCCTCATGCATTAGTCTGTCGTGGATATCTGAGCGCCCATACAGCGCCTGGGGCTCTGTCCGTGTATTGTCATGCGTCTGTTTGCTCGTCCGTGCGTCCCCTCAGGTTGTGCAGGTGGGTCCAAAGTTCAGCATATTCATGCGTCTGTACGTGGGCGTGTCCGTGCATCCGTTGTCGAGCAGTAGCCTGTGTGTGTGTGTGTGTGTGTGTCCGTGCATCTGTGTATCTGAACACGCATGCGTCAGAATCATAGCGTGTATGTATGTCCATGTCAGTGTAGAATACATGAATGTACTGTGTGTGTGTGTGTGTGTGTGTGTGTGTGTGTGTGTGTGTGTGTATGTGTCTGTCTGTCTGTCTGTGTGTGATTACTTATTTGTACAGTACGGGGAGGGAGTTCTACACTCGTGTGTGCAATTACCTGTTTTGTGCGTAAGGGAAGAGAGTTTTGCTCAAAAAAAGAGCCAACAGAGAAGGTCTTTGCCCTAGACTCTAAAGGGAAGGCAATAGAGATGGTGCCAACATTAAGGGAGCCAAGTTCCAGGGAAAGGCCGGCTAGAAGCCATAACTTTGCCAGCCAAGGAAGAGAGAAGAGTGAGCCGTGACCTGATCACAGTCTGTCATATAGACAGTGAACACTTACTTGAATGAAGTAGGAAATAGAGTAACCATGGGATATAACATGTAAGGAAGGAAGAAGCTCGTTAGAAAGGATGTGAAGAAATAGTGTATGACTGTATGACTGGAACGAAATGAATGGTAATAGCTTTGGACAGCATTAACAAGCTTAACAAGTTGGATGATTGTGCAAATTAAGGATATTCCGCCTCATTAGTGTAGAATTCCTCCCCAGTACAGTTCCAGTAAGTAATTACAGACAGGTGATTAATGACAGACACTCTCCACCTCACCACCACAACGACTCTCCTTCGTTGATCATTCAGGGTTGCAAGGGAAGCGAGAGAAGAGGAATATTTCATGGTGAAGGTAAGGGAGGGTACGTGCATGAAGGAATCTTGAGGTAAATGGATTCCAGGAAATATGTTCCAGGAAAAGTGGGAGACGGTAAGGGCGAGATTAAAGGATTTCCAGGAGGGTATGGTTTCCAGGAGGCGAGGGACGGGATAAGACAGGATTGAGATGTGTTTGAGGGTCCAGAACGGGTGTGGGGGGGGGGGGGGGTTCCGAGAAGGAGTTCCACTGGAAGAGTTAGTGGAGTCGAGAGGATGAGAGGGGGGTCTGCGGAAAGGGGTTCCAGGGGCAGAAGTGGGATATCCAGGAAAGGGGGTTTCTAGAGAAGGGGGTTCCAGGAGAAGAGAGAGGCTGCAAGGAGAGAGGACGTTTCCAGATGGGTTTCCAGAGAGAGAAATGGGAATTCCATCAAGGATCTCCCATTGGGGAGAGATGAAGCCACAGGAGAGAGGGCTTTCATAGGAGAATTCGAGGAATTCCTGAAGAAAGGGAGTTTCCAGAGGGGAAAACCCAGGAGAGAGGTATCGAGAGGGTAGTTCCAGTGGGAGCTGAGGGCCCAGGAGAGGAGGGCTTTGGGATGAATGAGGTGGGAGTTTCCAAGTTGGAAGGTTATAGTATCCAGGAAAAGGAATTCCAGGAATTTAACTTTTAGACTGGAAAGTTCATAGTTTCCAGAACGAAGGGAGGGAGGAGGGGTGGATGGCGAATGGAAGGAGATGAGACGAAGGAAGTTGTAAAAAAATGCATCTGAGACGGAGACCTTAAGGGCGAGAGGGCAGCAGACTCATTCTTTATTACGATTCTGAAATCCCAGAAGTTCACAGGTCAAGGGTCATCAGTCTGCTGTTCCAGAATCAAAAGTCCAGAGGTCAGGGTCACCAATTTCCTGTAACAGAGCTAGAAGTTCAGAGGTCGGGGGTCACTGGTTCATTGTTACAGTGAAAAGTTTAAAGGTCAGGGTCACTGTTATATAGTAACAGAATCAAAGAAAAAAGTTCAAAGGCTTAAGTCACCGATCTTTTGTAAGAGAAGGAAAAGTTCAAAAGCCTGGGTCATTGATCTATTGTCACGGAATCGGAAGTTCAAATGTATAAGTTTGCAGTTGGAGTTGTATTTGTGTCCTTGCCACCTCATTGTACCTGGCAATAGATCATACAGTCATGGATAGAGAACAAGATATCATGATGGTATGTTGTGATATCCAGCATCGTACGAGTGGCCACCTCATCAGTAATCTTCTCTTATCCTGGTTCGCTAACTGATGTCTCCGATAAAGCTTGTGGTTAGTTAAGCCTTCAATGCACCGATGCATACTAAAAGATCCTTCGTAAACTGTAGGTGTCACTGGCACGACTATAGATGTTGGGTGAATTCTCTTTCTGTTTGTTCCTTTTTGGTGGAGCCAACGCCACCAACTCCTTCGGAAGGAAGAGAAAAAAAGAAAAGAAATTTCCTACGTTTGCTTTGCCTTTTTTTTTTGCGTCCCTCTGATGATATGGAGCATCATCCAGAAGAGAGAGAGAGAGAGAGAGAGAGAGAGAGAGAGAGAGAGAGAGAGAGAGAGAGAGAGTCAAACATTATAAGACCATCTCTGTTGTTGACATTCTGTAATTAGAGGCTGTTTGGGTGAGGTATCCATAACGAGCCTTAACACCAGTGGAGGTCATACGTACACACTAGAAGTCCCTGTAGATAAATTCCCCCAGTGGGGACTATCTGTACACTAGAGGTCCCTCTTGATAAAGCCTCCAGTGGGGACTATCCTCACGGGAGAGGTCCCCTCTGTTAGATCCTCCACTGGGGACTGTCCGTGCTTGAGAGGTCCCCTCCTGTTAAATCCTCCAGTGGGGACTGTCCGTACGGGAGAGGTCCCTCTGTTAGATCCTCCACTGGGGACTGTCCGTGCTTGAGAGGTCCCCCCTCCTGTTAAATCTTCCAGTGGGGACTGTCCGCACGGGAGAGGTCCCTCCTGTTAGTTCCTCCAGGTGGGGAGGACCCGTACGTGCGACGTGTACGTGCGGAGTCCGTCCACCCGCCAGTGCCTCCTGTGGTGGGCCAGCCCGACTCAGCTCGATCTAATCGCTCTAGCATCAAGGGATGACGAGGAAGGTAGTCACTTCTCCAAGAGCTGGGTTTGATGATCTGGCTTCTGCAGTGATTACGGGAGAAGGAGCGGAGGGATGAGACACACACAGATCAACTTTGGGGATACCCGGGCAGGCACTGCAGAGACTTAGAAGTTTCTCCTCTCTCTCTCTCTCTCTCTCTCTCTCTCTCTCTCTCTCTCTCTCTCTCTCTCTCTCTCTCTCTCTCTCTCTCTCTCTCGTCTGTGTGTCATTTCTGAACTTTTTTTTTTTTTGTTCCACTTGCTCTAGGCATGTAATCTATGTCGCAGTCATAGCAGCCCACCTGCTCTAGGCATGTAATCTATGTCGCAGTCATAGCAGCCCACCTGCTCTAGGCATGTAATCTATGTCGCAGTCATAGCAGCCCAGAAAATGACATCACAGAGGTTAGTGCCGGAGAAGCAAGCAGTATGGTGGGAGTATGATGATGGGGAACTCGTTGGGTTTGATGAACAACGTCTCAATGTTTTGTTTTGAAAGGGGATGAGTTTTTGACGTTGCACATATGCGGTTGATGATTTTGTTGGGTGTGAACGATCTCTTGAATTAGGATAAGTTTTGAAATTACTTAGATATAGAGTACATACTCGAGGCCGGCCTCCCGTGTTCTTTTGAAGGGGGGGGGGGGGTGAACTTTTGAAACTGAAGAGTCGAAGATACAATGAAATGAAGTTTGTAATGTTTCTTTTATGTATTAGTGTGCGTTTTAATCTCGTACATCTCGCCTATTGTTTTAGATAGATCCAGTGTCATATTTTCGTTTCCCCATCTTTGTCTTTTTAAAAACGACGTAGATGATGGTGTCAGCTCATCGAGAGGCGTCCATATACAGAGAGAGAGAGAGAGAGAGAGAGAGAGAGAGAGAGAGAGAGAGAGAGAGAGAGAGAGAGAGAGAGAGAGAGAGATCGTTCTTTTTTGAATAAAGCTGTCGAACCATCCTCCTGGATACCCCATGCCTGTTGTCGAGCGGTGGCGAACTTGGCCTCCGCTGGTATAAACTGGGCTGGACACCGTATGCATAATTCAGGGGCACGGATGAGGGAGGGCGCGGGCCTCAGGCTGCAGCCAGAGCAGAGCCCACATTCATTAAGTTTCACAAGACTCTCGGTGTGGTTGCTTCCCTGGCCGATGGCTCGCGGGGATGGTATACTTACCAGCCTCTCCTCGGCCATCCCCATGTCCTGCTAGTGGGTATCATAACCCACACTGGATACAGGCAAAGAAATTATGGAAGGAGATGGGTACGTCAGCGTATCGAAAATGGTCATTTTGGGAATTATTCATGAAGGTGGTCTGGTGTGTGAGTCTGGGAACGTATGATGTTATCTCGAGTAAACTACACAGAGTTCCTTTCAGATGTAAGTCTCCTCAGAAAACAATGGCTGTGGTATCTTTGGACGTCGGTGAGTAAGAATTATGGACATAAGGGGAATCGACTTTCTTAAAAGCGTATCAACGGTTTAAATTGAGTCCAGATGGTATATTTTGGGTATATATATATATATATATATATATATATATATATATATATATATATATATATATATATATATATATATATATATCCCTAGGGATAGGGGAGAAAGAATACTTCCCACATATTTCATGCGTGACGTAGAAGGCGACTAAAAGGGGAGGGAGCGGGGGTCTGGAAATCCTCTCCTGTTTTTGATTTTCCAAAAGAAGGAACAGAGAAGGCGGCCATATGAGGATATTCCCTCTAAGGCTCAGTCCTCTGTTCTTAGCGCTTCCTCGCTTACGCGGGAAAAGGCGAATATGTATGTAAAAAAGAATATATATATATATATATATATATATATATATATATATATATATATATATATATATATATATATATATATAATATATCGAACTAGAGTTTATGCTGACAAAGTTTTTGTTTCTTGATCTGTTGTTCTCTTTCACTGACATATGTCCCTGAGGAGGAGGTACAGGGAGATGGGTAATGGAGTTGCGGTGTAGTTATCAAAGACACTTAAACCTCTTCGTCACGAGGGCACAGCCCTTGAGCACGAGGGTACCTTCGACCTTTTGAAGCAAGGCCATCAAAGCCGAGGGTCAAGCTGTCGTGCCGTTGTGCTCAAAGGTCGTACCGTCGTGCTCGAAGGTCGTATCGTTGTGCTCAAAGGTCGTACCGTCGTGCTCGAAGGTCGTCTCGTCGTGCTCGAAGGTCGTACCGTCGTGCTTAACGAGTGTAAAGAGCTTCCTCATCCTGTAGCAATGCGGATCACATGATGTATATAAAAGTCCATTGTGGTACCTACGCTTCACGAACCCTGGAGACAATAGTTTCACACGTATGAATAACTATGGCAGTAAAATACTCACTTTTCCGGGGCCTTAACAAAATCAGAAGCAACCAGTGGTAGAAAAACATACACATTTGATAGCAGGAGGAAATGGTAGGTATAGTAATAACAGAAGACACTAACAAAATGAAGTGTTCAGGAGGGCGTTGTGTGGGTAGGTGCTGGGTCACACGGCGCGTGTCGTGTTGGTGGTGGTTGTAGAGGCACGGGGTGCGTGCCTGGCTATCGTGTTGTGGTGACAGCGGGTTTATAAGGCCGGGGTTCGTGCCTTCCTCCATCGTGGTGGGAGGGAGAAGTGTTCCCGTTTGGGATGACGACCATCGCGAGCCAGTGTGTATGTGTGTGTGTGTGTGTGTGTGTGTCTCCAGCATGGACGGCCTTCCAGCAGCTGGCACGTCACATTACCAACAGTGAGTTATTGGTCTTAGGTTCATTATGCTTGATCTCTCGAGCAGGCAGTAAGCATTAATTCATACAGATATATGGTAGTAGAGAATGTTACACACAAACACAAAGTTTGTAAAAGTGTGCCTTTATAGACGCATAAACTCATACAGTCTGTCAGACACACCCTGTGCCCTCAGGGGAAGAGAAAACGGAGGCTCAAGGTTAACTATGAAAAAAAGTAATTAATTGGTGCATTATATACAGTTTATTCCGACATCCCCCAGAGTTATTAAGAAGTCCTTTCCTGGGTTCCCACAGTAAATATCTTTGCTGTAAATCCTACTCGTAATCGGAATGGCTTAATTTACCCCATAAATCTCCAGTGAATATGTGAAGAGAAAGCTGTGCTCCCGTCTCTCTCTCTCTCTCTCTGATCTCATCTGCTGAGTTAGTCGACTCGCTCTTTTTATATACACATGAGATGGCTCAAGTACACGAGTACAAACGCTGAGTTCACTCTTACACATGATTAAGACATATACGTCCACAGGTGACAGAGGTCTCCCACACTGCTGGAGGGAATAAAAAAAAACCTCCTTCCCTCCTTGAACTCTGCAACAAAGATATCATCACAACTACAGGCGAAGCTTCTATTGGTTCAGTGTTGGGGAAAGTTCATGATACACATTGTTTACTCTGTCATTCACAGGCGTCCGCACCTGAAGTAGTTAAGGGGGAAAAAATCTTCGCTGTCATGAACTCAAAGACAGACTCTCATAATCTGTTCACCTTTGGTGATGTCTTGTATTCATTTATCTTTTACAAAACCTGGGGATATCACTGTTTAAGTCTGTCTGTGCTTATGGCAGAAGTGGCTCCGAATGCAGGTCTTTCCATAGTTTTTTTTTGTGTTTGAGTGTTTGTCTCTTCAAAAACATTTGTGTGTTTTATGTCTGTATTTGTATGTGTTTATGTGGGTTCAAAGTGTTTGTTTCTGACGTGGACGTGGGGATAGGGGATTAAGAATACTTCCCACGTATTCCCTGCGTGTCGTAGAAGGCGACTAAAAGGGGAGGGAGCGGGGGCTGGAAATCCTCCCCTCTCTTTTTTTTTTTTTTTCCAAAAGAAGGAACAGAAAATTGGGCCAGGTGAGGATATTCCCTCAAAGGCCCAGTCCTCTGTTCTTAACGCTACCTCGCTAATGCGGGAAATGGCGAATAGTTTGAAAGAAAAGAAAAAAGAATATATATATATATATATATATATATATATATATATATATATATATATATATATATATATATATATATATATATATATGATATGCATGTTTTGCGTGTGTGTGTTTGTTCATGTTATACTGTGTGTGTTTTGAGTATGTGTGTGCATGTTTGAGGTCGTTTGATTACGTGTGTGGCTGAAATTTTTTCGCTCTCGGGTCCTGTCCGATGACTGATGCCATGGCAGACATCATGTAATTTAAATTCTATTCGTCATAAAAGGAGTTTAATTAGTTCCCCCGTAATCTGATGTGCATAGTAATTAGGTAATTAGCTTAATTAATCGTGGGATATGATGCTGTTCTTGATCACTAGGGTTGCATTTGGGCTGTTTACGCTTTCGCGTAGTTCTTTAAATGGCCGGTAGGGTCGTTCACACCCAGGTGCGCTTGTGTAACTTGATAGCTTGGGGTAACGTATTGATGTGTGGTTAAACCTTAGAGAGAATGACCTCCAGCGTGTGTTTACCTCAAGGGAAACTCATATACACACTTATCCTGGGTCAAAATATCTGACTCACTCGTGAAGGAAATGCTTTTTGGCGTTTCTTAGGAACAATAGACTTGTATTCTATTCCTGTGAGAATTCTCTTCACACTGTTGCTCACATTTCGCAAACTTATCTGCAGTGCGATTCCTTTAAGACCAACACACACACACACACACACACACACACACACACACACACACACACACACTGTGGGTACACCCTCACCAAACCTATGGAGGAGGGGAAGGGTAGGCATACCCAGAGAGGTTCCTTGATGCAGTATTTCTGTCATTCGGGTTGTGGCAGATAATGAACCTGGAAATCGAGGCTGAACTGGGGTTTTCAAACCACAATGCTGCTGACGAGGGATGACAGCGGTGATCCACATCAAATAATCAACAAAGAGAGATATACAATAGTTGAGATTCAGTAGATCAACATCTTTGTACATTAAAGGTGTCAGTGCGCGAGCAAAATCAGTTTTTATGGTACTGATATGCCACGGTACACGCTGTCATCCGTGCAGTGGCTGTGAGATTAACACTGTCATCCATGCTGTGGCTGTGAGATTAACACTGTCATCCGTGCAGTGGCTGTGAGATTAACACTGCGTGCAGTGGCTGTGAGGTTAACACTGTCATCCATGCAGTGGCTGTGAGATTAACACTGTCATCCGTGCAGTGGCTCTGAGATTGACACTGTCATCCATGCAGTGGCTCTGAGATTGACACTGTCATCCGTGCAGTGGCTGTGAGATTAACACTGTCATCCGTGCAGTGGCTGTGAGATTAACACTGTCATCCGTGCAGTGGCTCTGAGATTAACACTGTCATCCGTGCAGTGGCTCTGAGATTAACACTGTCATCCGTGCAGTGGCTGTGAGATTAACACTGTCATCCGTGCAGTGGCTGTGAGATTAACACTGTCATCCGTGCAGTGGCTCTGAGATTGACACTGTCATCCGTGCAGTGGCTCTGAGATTGACACTGTCATCCGTGCAGTGGCTGCTAGAGTAACACTGTAATCTCTGCAGTGGCTCTGAGATTAACACTGTCATCCGTGCAGTGGGTCTGAGATTGACACTGTCATCCGTGCAGTGGCTCTAAGATTAACACTGTCATCCGTGCAGTGGCTCTGAGATTAACACTGTCATCCGTGCAGTGGGTCTGAGATTGACACTGTCATCCATGCAGTGGCTGTGAGATTAACACTGTCATCCGTGCAGTGGCTCTGAGATTGACACTGTCATCCATGCAGTGGCTCTGAGATTGACACTGTCATCCGTGCAGTGGCTCTGAGATTAACACTGTCATCCGTGCAGTGGCTGTGAAATTAATCATCATGGGTTGTTCTTTGTCATTAGGTTAATTCTAGTCTCAATACATACAGTGACTATTTTTTTCTTCGAAGCTTAAGAAAGTGAGCAGAGTTGCACTGGAGCTTTGTGTCAGGCTTTGACACGAGAAATTACGAGTTCATTTGATAAAAACTTAGAGACATTTTGAACTAGGGAAGTTTACAGCAAAAAATGGCGTCGGGCAAGGTGAATCCTCTGTTATAAAGAGACTGGAGGGAGGAGGAGGAGGATCTCGATCCTCTTTTAGTGGAAGGAGAGACTATAAGGATAGGGAACTTATAAGCAATAGGGAAAAAGGATGAGAAATTACAGCAGATGGATGAAGAAATGTAGAAACTGTGGACTAAAACCATGGATCATGAGAAGTATCATGAGATGGAGGAGCTGTGGACTCAAACCATAGATCATGAGAAGTGACGTGAGATGGAGGAGGAGCTGTGGACATAAACCATAGATCATGAGAAGTGTCATGAGATGGAGGAGGAGCTGTGGACTTAAACCATAGATCATGAGAAGTGTCATGAGATGGAGGAAGAGCTGTGGACTTAAACCATAGATCGTGAGAAGTGTCATGAGATGGAGGAAGAGCTGTGGACTTAAACCATAGATCATGAGAAGTGTCTTGAGATGGAGGAAGAGCTGTGGACCTAAACCATAGATCATGAGAAGTGTCATGAGAGGGAGGGGGAGCTGTGGACATAAACCATAGATCATGAGAAGTGTCATGAGATGGAGGAAGAGCTGTGGACTTAAACCATAGATCGTGAGAAGTGTCATGAGAGGCAAGAGGAAACGGAAGAACTGAGAGGTATAATCACAGATGGTGATAATACGACTCGGAGAAACACAGAAGTTCTGGAGGAAGATAACCAGAGGAGAGAGGGTTAATGTGTTCGAGAGCATCAGAGAATAGGTTCAAGAGGAGCTCCACGAGACATACCTGAAGTACATGAAGATAGCGTCATCCCCATGATACAGAGACCAGACGGAGGATGTTGTGAATAGGATGGGGGTCTTCGTGGGTCAGGAGATATGGGGCAACTTCTGGCGTTGAGCAGCAGACTCGGGGAGGGTACTGACTGATGCTAAGGAACAGAGACCTAGGGTTACTTCAACAGAGGGACATGGTTGTAGATACAGGGAGGATGATATACAATATCAGAGACAAACTGGTAGCGCAGTAGATGTTCAGTGGAAGGTTCAAGAAAAGTGGTAGAGGATTCAGGCAGGGGATACCCCAGCCTTTGTGTATGACAGCCTGCCCTTTGACCTCACTCACCCTTAAGGGTGTCAGACCAACCGTCAGGGAAGTGGTCAACAGTCCTGTTGGTCCTGGTTCTTCCCGGTGGGGCAAGGTACAGGACTGGCCCGGCCAGATGCCAGGATTTCTTCTCCTATGATGGATGGGAACATTGTAACTCCGTCTGACGTATATGTCTTGTAAGTGAGCTACCTCCACGCAGCGACCTTGTTGAGTCTGGGAAAAGAAATATGCAGTATTCTTTTTTTTTACCATGTTATACACAATACAACTCCTAGTTGAGACTGGGAAATGAAAAATACAATTTTTTTGGCATGTTATGAAAAATACAACTTTGGGAGGCCTGGTTATGGTCTTGAGGGAGGAAGGAAGAGGGAGTGAGATTAGGAATGGAATAGGATCATGTCTTGAGGGAGGGAGGGAGTGAGGAAGGAAGAGGGAGTGAGATTAGGAATGGAATAGGATCATGTTTTGAGGGAGGAGGGAGTGAGATTAGGAATGGAATAGGATCATGTCTTGAGGCAGGAAGGAGGAGGGAGTGAGATTAGGAATGGAATAGGATCATGTCTTGAGGGAGGAAGAAGGAGGGAGTGAGATAAGGAATGGAATAGGATCATGTCTTGAGGGAAGGAGAAGGAGGGGGTGAGATTAGGAATGGAATAGGATCATGTCTTGAGGGAGGGAGGGAGGGAGTGAGATAAGGAATGGAATAGGATCATGTCTTGGAATCTCGGCGGGCAGATGATTGCTAGGGGACTGGAGGAGGAGGAGGAGGAGGGGATTTACGTGACATTCATCCACTTTGGGCCTTAAGCAGCACCCCTGTATTGTCTGTTTCCGGCAGGTCCATTATTGGTAGAGAGAGAGAGAGAGAGAGAGAGAGAGAGAGAGAGAGAGAGAGAGAGAGAGAGAGAGAGAGAGAGAGAGAGAGAGAGAGAGAGAGAGAGAGGCGCTAAGGAAGGAGGTGGGGGGGAGGAGTGTAGAGTAGCCTGCCTAAATGCAAGTGCCTGAGACAAGGCGCGAGACAAGGCCGGCACGAGAAGACAGGAGCTCATTGCGACGGGATTTCGCCGTGAGGCGAGGCTGGTAGGCGAGAGAGAGAGAGAGAGAGAGAGAGAGAGAGAGAGAGAGAGAGAGAGAGAGAGAGAGAGAGAGAGAGAGAGAGAGATATCCTTACAATTTCATCTTAGGATGAGGTTGGTGTGGGGACTTCCGTCATTAGTTGGTGTCGACTTTGATCGAATCACTTAAGACGACTCTATCATCTGAGGCTTTGACGATCCTTCAAGCAACGACGGTACGACCCTTGAGCACGACGGTACGACCCTTGAGCACGAGGGTACGACCCTTGAGCTCGATGGTACGACCCTTGAGCACGACGGTACGACCCTTAAGCACGATGGTACGAACCTTAAGTACGACGATACGACCGTTGAACACGACGGTACGACCCTTGAGCACGACGGTACGGCCGTTGAGCACGAGGGTACGACCCTTAAGCACGATGGTACGACCCTTAAGCACGATGGTACGAACCTTGAGCACGACGGTACGACCCTTGAGCACGACGGTACGACCCTTAAGCAGGATGGTACGAACCTTAAGTACGACGATACGACCCTTGAGCACGACGGTACGACCCTTGAGCACGACGGTACGGCCGTTGAGCACGACGGTACGACCGTTGAGCACGACGATACGACCCTTGAGCACGACGGTACGACCCTTGAGCACGACGGTACGACCCCAGAGCACGGCATTTACGACTCTCCAGTATTGTGAAAGAAGTATCGTGTCAGTATAGTAAAGTTTTCGACCATCCTTGAAAGAAGTGAGACTTTCATGTCCCACGGCCGTGATCAGTCAGACCTTCCCATGTCTATTCTGGGAGACTATGCATTCCTCTTCATCCGGGGAGGGAAAAAAGAAAAAGAAATTGGGTCTCTGTTCCTCTCGTGACAAAATAGACATTGGCTCTCTGTTGTTTTCTGATGATATGAATTTAGTTTTGTATCTCTCGCCGCCGGGAAGAGGAGATTGTGTCTTTACCTCTTGGGAAAGAATGCATTGTGTCTGTATCTCCTGGGAAAGAATGCATTGTGTCTGTACCTCCTGGGAATCAAGAATGCATTGTGTACGTACCTCCTGGAAAAGAATGCGTTGTGTACGTGCCTCTTGGAAAAGAATGCATTGTGACTACCTCCTGCGAAAGAAGAATGCATTGTGTCTGTACCTCCTGGGAATCAAGAATGCATTGTGTCTGTACCTCCTGGGAAAGAATGCATTGTGTCTGTACCTCCTGGGCAAGAATGAGGAGCAGGGTGGTGCTTGTCCCGGACCTGACCAGCGGCGTTGGAAAGCGAGAGCGGATCAGGTATGTGCCGCCGCGCCTCGCCTCGCCTCGCCTGCCCTCCCGCGCGCCCTCCCTCTCCACGGGTCATGGGGATGTGGGACAAGGTCATGAGCCGCGTCTGATGACGGGCAAGGCGGCCAGCCTCCCAGTCAGGGGGCTGTCATACGAGAAAGTCTTAAGATGCTGCGGGCGACGGTGGATAACCTACAACACTGCCTGCAAACCACGAACCTCGTTTCCCGGGTCCCCTTGACCCCGCGCCAGCTGGCTTCCTGCACCAGGCGTTGTCCTTGGTGATAGGTCTCTTCCTACACTCATGAGTTTTCAAGGACCCCAAGTCGCTTTCCTCCTCGCTGCAATTCGCCCTCATTTCTTGAGGTTTCATGTCTCCGCCGACACCAGCCACCTTGTTGGATTTTTACCTCGATTTGATTAGTGGCCGACACCAACCAAACCCCTCCTCTCTCCCCCGTGTTCTTAGGTTTATCCATTTCTGATAAGAATCAGGTCCTCCCCTTCCCTCTCCACTACTCCTGCTGGTTTGCTCATTTGATGAATCTTCATGTCTCTCAGGCCTCTGGTCCGTTCCATCGTGACTGATGAGGTTTCATGTCTCCCCCGCTAACACCTCCTCCCTCCTCCTCCTCCAACGCAACACGCCTTTCGCCAACCCAGTGTTGAATTTAATCCACATTTGATGAGTTTTCAGCCTCCTCCCTCCTCCTCCTCCTCCCATCCCTCACCTGAAACGCCTCCTCCCTCCTCCCTCCTCCCTCACCAGGTCCAATCCTCCCTCACCCACGCACCTTCTCCAGCCACGGGTCATGGTGTATTCAGTGGTAAATTAGGGAAGATCTCACGAGGCTGGTAAGGATAATGCTAACAGTTCCACTCGCATGTGATTATGTCGTCACGCGACACGGCTGGTATTACTCCTCCTCCAGGTGTGGTTGAGATCGTAAATGCTCTTATGTCTTACAGCAAAATAATAATGATAACCCCGAAATCTTGTGGGCATGTATATTGCCTTCATTGTGCTTGCTTGTATGTCTGTGTGTATGTATTGCCTTGTTTGAGGGTACATATATATATATATATATATATATATATATATATATATATATATATATATATATATATATATATATATATATATATATATATATATTCTTTCTTTCATACTATACGCCATCTCCCGCTTTAGTGAGGTTGCGTTAAGAACAGAGGACTGGACCTTTGAGGGAATATCCTCACCTGGCCCCCTTCTCTGTTCCTTCCTTTAGAAAATTAAAAAAGAAATGAGAGGGGAAAATATCCAGCCCCCTGTTCCCTTCCCTTTTAGTCGCCTTCTACGACACGCAGGGAATACGTGGGAAGTATTCTTTCTCCCCTATCCCCAGGGATAGTATATATATATAATGTGTGTGTGTGTTTTGTATGTATGTGTGATGTTGTTGAGAAGGCTGGAAGTTATCATTCAGTGGCAGGGTTCGCGTCGAGAAGCACAGACCTCCTCGCCATCCGTGTTCGTATTGTTTATAGACTTTCAACGGGTGAGCAGAGTGTCATGGGTTGCGCCTCGCATATCGAAGGAACCTAGTAAGGAAGGACCGTCCTTCTGGTCGGCTCTATGCGATTTTCTTTTCTTTTTTTCCACACTCCAATCAAGGGCAAAAGTCCGCATCAAGGCCAAGCCTTGATTGAAATACAAAGAGGTTAAAGAAAGGGGAAAAAGAAGATATAAGGGAAAGGATTTACGAATTTTGGGTGAGGTCTAAAACCTGTCTTTTAGAATGTGTCAGGTTATGGTTAATGAGAAAGACCTGAGAAGGTAGAGAGTTTCAAAGTTCCGAGGTGAAGGAATGGAAACAGTTATCAAAACGGCCCACCCTTTGCAGTAATCATGTGACGCAGCAGCTTGCCGAGTGATGCGTGGTCTAGCTAGTGGTGGGGACACATAAGCAGCAAAGCAGCACGGGAGAAAAAACCAAAGTAATACCTGTAGAAGAGGGAAAGTGAGCCAATATAGCAGCATAGGGCAAGGGGGGGGTCAAGTTTGGAAGTTATAAGTCGGATCGCTTTCGACTCATCTCTGTCAAGTAAGGATGCAGATGAGAGAGCAGTTCACCATACAAAGACGGGTCAGTCCTCTCTATAACCGGAGCAACTGTTCGGATGGAAAGGAATTTCAACATCTAGATAGAACTTCCAATTTCTTTGAGGGAGTCTTAGGTGTATCCGTGATGTGGGGCTTCCAAGATAAAGAGGAAGTTGGTTATACCAAATAAATTCATTCAGTCAAGGGGTGAAATTACAGAATCGTCAGATGCGTGAGGAAAGTTGTGACAAAAATTTTCATTAGAGATAGGTAGAAATTGGGTCTTGAAGACATTATTAAACTTAACCAGATTTTGTCTACCCCGTTCAGGTAACCCGTCCAAGTCTGAGGTTATTAATTGAGTTCTGTCGAGAGGACATGGACGCTAGTTAATTCAAAACACCCAACACGTGAGGTAACGTGCGTACACTGCTGTGTTATCAACAAGTGTTAAGCGGCGTAGTTAACAGTATTTACCACAGCAATTCCCTCGTGTTACGTCACCGTGGTTACGAATCCCATTTGTTATGCATCTCTCTCGTTTCCTGCATCCTGTTGCATGTCTTCTATACGATACCTCCGGTCCTGAGATGTTTTATACAACTATAGATACAGCTGTATGATCTATTGTATATTGTGACTCAGTATATCAAAAAGACTTTCAGTTCTGTTGAATGTTTCTATGCGTGTACAGTGAGCGGGTAGTGTACATGTAGTATTTATGTGTTGCTGCCAGGTGGGGAGTGTACATGTAGTATTGATGTGGTGCTGCCAGGTGGGTAGTGTACATGTAGTATTGATGTGTTGCTGCCAGGTGGGTAGTGTACATGTAGTATTGATGTGTTGCTGCTGCCAGGTGGGTAGTGTACATGTAGTATTGATGTGTTGCTGCCAGGTGGGTAGTGTACATGTAGTATTGATGTGTTGCTGCCAGGTGGGTAGTGTACATGTAGTATTGATGTGTTGCTGCCAGGTGGGTAGTGTACATGTAGTATTGATGTGTTACTGCCAGGTGGGTAGTGTACATGTAGTATTGATGCGTTCTGCTGCCAGGTGGGTAGTGTACATGTAGTATTGATGTGGTGCTGCCAGGTGGGTAGTGTACATGTAGTATTGATGTGGTGCTGCCAGGTTTTGTCACAGTGGTCATATTCTGATCATCATGTTTACGCAGGGGTGATCTTTCAAGGTGGGTCATTGGAAACATTGTTGGCAAGCTCGCAAGCCTTGCATGCTTAAGTCTTTTTGAACGGTTCATGGCGCGTGATGGCGAGCAGATGATGTGTTGTGTTATTATATGCATTGGAATATAGAGGATACATTCACGTGCTGAGTTTGTGTGTTGGAAGGCTTTGATGGGGACACACACACACAGCACACAACACACACACACACAGGATACGGCTTAGACAAGCGTGTTTCACCAGTAGACGTGTGCTCAACTCCCTTTTAACTTTCTTCTGAGAACCAGCCTGATCCAGTTAGGTGGTGGTGTAGTCTCCTTAAATTGTGAGTTCCAGCGGTGTGGTAGGGGACCAGACATCATCCTGTTCCCACGATCTCTGACGGTAGGTAAGGTGAACGAGTTAGATCTAATCACAAATAGGCTTTGCCTCACCGTTACTTTAGGTCCATATTTAATCCTTTCTGTTATTTGTATTTTTTTGAGTTGAGATAGCGCGGGCAACTGAGGCCTTAATCAGAGCCAGCTCATATAACGCTATATATATATATATATATATATATATATAGTCCTTGGGGATAGGGGAGAAAGAATACTTCCCACGTATTCCCTGCGTGTCGTAGAAGGCGACTAAAAGGGGAGGGAGCGGGGGGCTGGAAATCCTCTCCTCCCGTTTTTGATTTTTCAAAAAAAGGAACAGAGAGAGGAGCCAAGCGAGGATATTCCCTCTAAGGGCTCAGTCCTCTGTTCTGAACGCTACCTCGCTAACGCGGGGAAGTGGCAAATATATGTACCCTAGCCTAAGCCAGGTACCCATTTTATCGACCAACCCCTTAAGATGGATGAACAGCTAGGTTGACTGCCAACTGTCGGTATCAGCCATGGCAGGTAGCTCGCTTGTATGACGTTAAGATGGACTTCTCTAGTAGGTGTAGGTTAAATGCTGTGGCCAGTAAATATTCGTTCATAGTTTATGAACAGATTTTTAAACTGATTCTGTTCAGTCGTTCGCTCTGTTGTTCACTGACGAATTCAATTGGATTCAAAAGGTGACAACAAACTTTTGGCCTATCGGCTGTTAATTATGAAGAAGGTGCTTCTCTAAGGCTGAACATCGTAATCAGTACCTCACAGGTGTTTCTGTAGGATTGAACACCTTATTCAATACCACATATTTGCTTCTTTAAGGCTGAACATCGTATTTACTAGCACACAGGTGTTTCTGTAGGATTGAACACCTTATTCAATACCACGTATTTGCTTCTCAAGGGCTGAACATCGTATTTACTAGCACACAGGTGTTTCTGTAGGATTGAACACCTTATTCAATACCACATATTTGCTTCTTCTTTAAGGCTGAATATCGTATTTACTAGCACAATGTTTCCGCAAGATTGAACACCTTATCTAATACCACGTATTTGCTTCTTTAAGGCTGAACATCGTATTTACTAGCACACAGGTGTTTCTGTAGGATTGAACACCTTATTCAATACCACATACTTGCTTCTTCTTTATGGCTGAACATCGTATTTACTAACTCGCAGGTGTTTCTGTAGGATTGAACACCTTATTCAGTACAACTCATTTGCTTCTTTAGGACTGAACATCCTATTTACTACAGCGCAGTTGGTATTAGATTGCATAAATTTGCTTAGTTATCGACAAGGATACTATCTAATTTCAATACCGTGACGTAGGAGTGCCGAGTGAGCGATGGAATGTTCCAACTTATGAACGTATCAAGCAATTATCATGACACACAATGCATGTACAACCTGAGATCATTAATGCTTTTTTTTTTCCTATTCTTAACTCGCGTCGTGACGTGGCACAAGGGAACGCAAGTGCTTCTCGTGTTCCGAGTTTGTAACTTAATGTACATATTGCTGTAGACGTGTGGCCAGGCCAGCAGCGAAAGGGAAGTAGTTTATATAAACGATATTTGTCATTGTTTAAGAGTTCTTGAGTGTCTATGATGATAAGTCTCATACAGGGAAGTTATGTTGGTTCTAAAGGTATTTCAAAAGTTGTATATTGGCATTTAAGATTATAAGGTTTGATGTCTGAAGACAGCGAGAAAAACATACAGATAGAAAAAGAAACAAATGGAATTGACAAAGGACTGGTAGTTGTGGTAGGTGTCTGTCTGTGTGGTAGATACTAGTCTGTGTGGTAGGTGTCTGTCTGTGTGGTAGATGTCTGTCTGTGTGGTAAGTGTCTGTCTGTATGGTAGGTGTCTCTGTGTGGTAAGTGTCTGTCTGTATGGTAAGTGTCTGTCTGTGGGGTAAGTGTCTGTCTGTATGGTAGGTGTCTGTCTGTGTGGTAGGTGTCTGTCTGTGTGGTAAGTGTCTGTCTGTATGGTAAGTGTCTGTCTGTATGGTAAGTATGTCTGTGTGGTAGGTGTCTGTCTGTATGGTAAGTGTCTGTCTGTGTGGTAGGTGTCTGTCTGTGTGGTAGGTGTCTCTGTGTGGTAAGTGTCTGTCTGTATGGTAAGTGTCTGTCTGTGTGGTAGGTGTCTGTCTGTGTGGTAAGTGTCTGTCTGTGTGGTAGGTGTCATTCTGTGTGGTAGGTGTCTGTCTGTGGGGTAAGTGTCTGTCTGTATGGTAGGTGTCTGTCTGTGTGGTAGGTGTCTGTCTGTGTGGTAGATACTAGTCTGTGTATGTGTGGGATCCTTGTGTATTCAGAGGTAAAGAGAGGTTTTTTATTGATAGCGACCAGAACATCATCGTGAACATGTTATCAAAAAAAATGATTGAGGTAATTCAGTTATTTCGAGCTCTTGTTATCAGAATATGAAGGAATGAGAAATTGGTCCTCATTACTTTGTTTAGTTTAAGTGGTCGTCTGGAAGTGCTTGGGAAAGCTAGGTAACAGAATACTTGATGGTCTGTGATGAGGTAACTTCAAGGGTAAACTAGGTAACGGAAGACTTAATGGTCTGTGACGAGGTTGCTAACAAGAAGACCTAATGGTTTATGACGAGGTTAGTAAATGGGAGGTACTTGGGAGCGCCAGACGACCTAGTCATAGACCATCGGGGTCTCCTGTTACCTACTGGAGGGCAGTACAATTATAGTGACGTACATACCCAATTCATACAGATGGAGACAAGATAGTGCGTTAAAGCCGATGGTTCCTCGTGAGTCTATTTGATGAACGCGTAACGCAACCGTATGTTGAATGGGTAATTTTCTTTCTTCTCTAATAATGTTCGTGTGTTGCAAGAAGAATTGATTAAGGATGATCGAGTGTGACTGTTGCCTGCTGGCAGTCACGTTCAGTAGCTGACCTGGAATCTGTACCTGATGCCAAACTTGCCATTGACCAACATCCTTTCTTTCGTGTCTAGAGTTACCTTTCTTTATAGAGACCCTTTTTTTTTTTTTCGACAAGAGACCATTAATCTAAGACACTATCTCGCAGCGTCTCCAGTGAACGGAATATGATCTAAGTAACCTTGGGAGCGACTCGGGTTTCTGCCTTTTAATAAGGTACCAGGTCAACAACTTCGGCGGGCATTTTGTGTCAATTTGCGTCTGGTAAAAAGATCTTCGGACCCAAGGTTTGCTCTGGTGGTCACAATGTCCCGGGTTATCACTCACTCCCTCAACACACTTCGTGGTATGAGTGTCCTAGAAACATGGGGTGAATTTCCACGGGTCGCTATATTGAGTCATGATGAGGGAAGGGGTCGTAAGTTTTTCTGAGGGGTTATGGTTGTGTGGTATGCGGTGAGGTCAAGAAGTACGTAGGTGGTTTGCCCTGGTAGGTGATGTAGTGTGGTAGGGGTTGAGCCTTAGTAGGTAGGTGACGTCCCTTGGTAGGTGATGGGGTGTGGTAAGTAGCTAGCCTTTGTAAGTAGGTGACTTCCCCTAAGTGATGCAGTGTGGTAGATGACTAGATTAGTAGGTAGGTTTGTGGTTATCCCTGGTAGGTAGGTGACATTCCCGTGTGTGTGAAATCTCTAGGGTTGTTGGCTAGTCCCTCCTGAGACCTAAGAAATACCGGACGGCGCTAAGACTTCGCCAAAGGGCTCATGGTCTTTCTTTGGTAACCGCGAGGTGGACGTTAAGAGGTCTTTGGGACATTTTACGAGAACCTTGGTGATTCCCTGGAGTACGTTGCGTAAAACGTAAATGGGTTTGAAAACAGAAACCCTGGGTACCCTATAGCTCAGAGGAGCTAGAGACCTTTTAGAGAACATTAGGTATTCTGGGGAAGCTTTGGAGAAGAGTATAGTCCCATTGAAACCATTATGATAACGCTCTCGAGAGCGTCTTTGAGATCCACAAATACATCTTTCATGGAAAAGTTTTGAAACCTCTTAGAAACCTTTTGAGGGATCCCTAAAGTCTTTTACAGAACCATATAGCCAGGATGCTGAAGATCCTGTTGTAAAACATGAGTATTTCTTGCAGTGTTGCTGCTGGGGTTGACACTTTGCTTTGTGTTGCTGCGGATGTCATGGTTACTAGTGTTGCTTTATGTGTAACATACTCCCAGGTGCTAGCACCTTGTATTTCTGCAGGTGTGGACCATTTTGAGGTGCTAGTAATTAGCGCTTCTGCAGGTGTATTATGGCCATGTGCTAAATCGTTCTTGTCCAGTTGAGGAATGTATACCGTGCTCCTAATTCCTCAGTCATTCCTTGGTAATATCTTGTACCGTGCAATGTATTGGCCACAAAAGTATGGGGAACCTAACCGAGTCGTCAGCATACCCTGCTACCACGCAAATAGTACGAAATTGGAATCCTTACTGTTCCACGAAAGTACCTGTTCATAGTGAGTGGTGGGATGAAGAAGTAAGAGTATTGGTGAAAGAGAAGAGAGAGGCATTTGGACGATTTTTGCAGGGAAAAAATGCAATTGAGTGGGAGAAGTATAAAAGAAAGAGACAGGAGGTCAAGAGAAAGGTGCAAGAGGTGAAAGAAAGGGCAAATGAGAGTTGGGGTGAGAGACTATCAGTAAATTTTAGGGAGAATAAAAAGATGTTCTGGAAGGAGGTAAATAGGGTGCGTAAGACAAGGGAGCAAATGGGAACTTCAGTGAAGGGCGTAAATGGGGAGGTGATAACAAGTAGCGGTGATGTGAGAAGGAGATGGAATGAGTATTTTGAAGGTTTGTTGAATGTGTCTGATGACAGAGTGGCAGATATAGGGTGTTTTGGTCGAGGTGGTGTGCAAAGTGAGAGGGTTAGGGAAAATGATTTGGTAAACAGAGAAGAGGTAGTAAAAGCTTTGCGGAAGATGAAAGCCGGCAAGGCAGCAGGTTTGGATGGTATTGCAGTGGAATTTATTAAAAAAGGGGGTGACTGTATTGTTGACTGGTTGGTAAGGTTATTTAATGTATGTATGACTCATGGTGAGGTGCCTGAGGATTGGCGGAATGCGTGCATAGTGCCATTGTACAAAGGCAAAGGGGATAAGAGTGAGTGCTCAAATTACAGAGGTATAAGTTTGTTGAGTATTCCTGGTAAATTATATGGGAGGGTATTGATTGAGAGGGTGAAGGCATGTACAGAGCATCAGATTGGGGAAGAGCAGTGCGGTTTCAGAAGTGGTAGAGGATGTGTGGATCAGGTGTTTGCTTTGAAGAATGTATGTGAGAAATACTTAGAAAAGCAAATGGATTTGTATGTAGCATTTATGGATCTGGAGAAGGCATATGATAGAGTTGATAGAGATGCTCTGTGGAAGGTATTAAGAATATATGGTGTGGGAGGCAAGTTGTTAGAAGCAGTGAAAAGTTTTTATCGAGGATGTAAGGCATGTGTACGTGTAGGAAGAGAGGAAAGTGATTGGTTCTCAGTGAATGTAGGTTTGCGGCAGGGGTGTGTGATGTCTCCATGGTTGTTTAATTTGTTTATGGATGGGGTTGTTAGGGAGGTAAATGCAAGAGTCCTGGAAAGAGGGGCAAGTATGAAGTCTGTTGGGGATGAGAGAGCTTGGGAAGTGAGTCAGTTGTTGTTCGCTGATGATACAGCGCTGGTGGCTGATTCATGTGAGAAACTGCAGAAGCTGGTGACTGAGTTTGGTAAAGTGTGTGGAAGAAGAAAGTTAAGAGTAAATGTGAATAAGAGCAAGGTTATTAGGTACAGTAGGGGTGAGGGTCAAGTCAATTGGGAGGTGAGTTTGAATGGAGAAAAACTGGAGGAAGTGAAGTGTTTTAGATATCTGGGAGTGGATCTGTCAGCGGATGGAACCATGGAAGCGGAAGTGGATCATAGGGTGGGGGAGGGGGCGAAAATTTTGGGAGCCTTGAAAAATGTGTGGAAGTCGAGAACATTATCTCGGAAAGCAAAAATGGGTATGTTTGAAGGAATAGTGGTACCAACAATGTTGTATGGTTGCGAGGCGTGGGCTATGGATAGAGATGTGCGCAGGAGGATGGATGTGCTGGAAATGAGATGTTTGAGGAAAATGTGTGGTGTGAGGTGGTTTGATCGAGTAAGTAACGTAAGGGTAAGAGAGATGTGTGGAAATAAAAAGAGCGTGGTTGAGAGAGCAGAAGAGGGTGTTTTGAAATGGTTTGGGCACATGGAGAGAATGAGTGAGGAAAGATTGACCAAGAGGATATATGTGTCGGAGGTGGAGGGAACGAGGAGAAGAGGGAGACCAAATTGGAGGTGGAAAGATGGAGTGAAAAAGATTTTGTGTGATCGGGGCCTGAACATGCAGGAGGGTGAAAGGAGGGCAAGGAATAGAGTGAATTGGAGCGATGTGGTATACAGGGGTTGACGTGCTGTCAGTGGATTGAATCAAGGCATGTGAAGCGTCTGGGGTAAACCATGGAAAGCTGTGTAGGTATGTATATTTGCGTGTGTGGACGTGTGTATGTACATGTGTATGGGGGGGGGGGGGGGGTTGGGCCATTTCTTTCGTCTGTTTCCTTGCGCTACCTCGCAAACGCGGGAGACAGCGACAAAGTATAAAAAAAAAAAAAAAAAAAAAAATATATATATATATATATATATATATATATATATATATATATATATATATATATATATATATATACACTCTAGCTCCAGAAAACTCTTTTTGGGAGCTCCTGCAACACTAGGAAGCCAGTCACGTCCCCCAGCTGGGACCATGGGTCAAGAAGCTTGGTGATATAGATATTTGTCTTCGTGGGATGAACACAAGACACATGTCGGCCAGGTGTTCAGTGTCTTCATCATGGAACATACATCTTGCGCGTGAGGAGGTTTAGCGATAAGTTGAAGAGATTGGTGGTGACCAAAACACAGACGGAAAAAGTGTGGCTCGAGTGTGTCTGGGGAATGTAGTTTGAGGTGGGTGTATGTCTAGAGGAAAGGAGTTCAAGAATAGGCTTGGGTTTCTTCTGTTGCTTAAGCGTCCATCTCGTCGTTGTGGTGGTGTTTGTCACTGTGTTGCTCGCAGGGTATTGGGGAATCTGTAAGAACGTACAGGACGGTGAAGTGTGAAGGCAGCGGTGAGCTTCTTATTTCTGCATGGAGGTTAATGGATGGTTATTGGGTGACTCAGGTGTGAGGGGTGGCGATAGCCTCTGCATGGAGATGGTTGCCAAGCGTAAACTGGGGTTGCTTTTAGAAGTATATTTGTTCCAGTGTACAGGTGTTGGATGTTCATGCATGTGTGTGAGTTTGATGCTTCTAGTGTATCAATGCCTTAGACAAGGGTGAATTGGGTCAGATGTGTAGGTACAGTATTAAGAAGAAAGGAAGTGAACAGCTATTTTCATAGTTAATTACTGCGTCCTTCATGGTCTTTTATATATATATATATATATATATATATATATATATATATATATATATATATATATATATATATATATATATATATATATATATATGGGTTTGAGAGGAAGTGACCTACAGTTAGATTGTGAACCTTCGTCACAAGATGTTTAAAAATACGTGTTTTGGGGGTCTCTCTCTCTCTCTCTCTCTCTCTCTCTCTCTCTCTCTCTCTCTCTCTCTCTCTCTCTCTCTCTCTCTCTCTCTCTCTCTCTCTCTCTCTCTCTCTCTCTCTCATCTTAAATACATGCCCGAGCAGAGGGCAGTTACCACCACCCTGGTCCTAGATGGACAGCAATATCATCCAGAAGCTGAACATAAAGTGGAACGCAGCCTCCTTCTTACTCATAAAACTAACACGTAAAAATAAAATTGAGTTGGCGAGGTGCCAGCCAGGCTCCCAGGCTAACGTTCTCCCATGGTAAGACAATCCAGCATATCCATCTCTTTATCTATATCTATCTTTCTGTCTATTTCTATTTCATTATCGGTATCTATTTGTCAATTTGTCTGTCTGCATCAGTACATCTGCCTCTTATTCATCCGTCTGTTTGTTTATATTCCTATACATCCATCTGTTTCCCTGTCTGTAGACGGATAGACAGACGTGTGTCTGGCAAAGGTAGGGCTAGGTTGTAAGTGTATTTGGAGGGACAGAATGGTGAGTGAATGGAGGTAGAGGAAGGGGATGGTGACTGAGAAATACTCCTCTTGTTATCTTGGTTCGAATCTTTAGTTCTAGTGAGGGGAAGAAAAGAAAAGAAAAGGAATTTAGTGATATGCCTGTAATGAAATCTGAGAAGAAGATTCTGACGTATGGATACACCAACAAGTATAGACTGTAAATGACTGTTCTATATCGGAAACTTTGAGGGACAGTGCTGCAGATATGATGAGAAATTTGGTTTGTTGCTAGTATTACTGGGTTAAGCATATGAGAGCAAGGCTGTTACAGCTGAAGTGTCTTAGAGGATGACAAAATGAGAGGAATTACTTTTCTATTTAAGATATTCTAATTTTCGAAGAAAACGAGACTCCATAATGAAAGCGTCAGCTGGTACAGCTTCATACTAGTTCGTGATTTCGAAATACTTTTATAAATCTGGATGGTTTAAGAGATTGTTAACCCCACCTCTAGTACGACTGGACGTCCCTACATGCCTTTGGGTATGAAGACTAGTCAATGGTCGTACTGTCATGCTCTAAGGTCGTACTGTCATGATCAAGGGTCGTGCTATCATGATCAAGGGTCGTACTGTCATTTTCAAGGGTCGTACTGCCATGCTCAAGGGTCGTACTGTCCTTTTCAAGGGTAGTACTGTCATGTTCAAGGGTCTTGCTGTCATGCTCAAGGGTCTTGCTGTCATGCTCAAGGGTCGTACTGTCATGCTCAAGGGTCGTACTGTCATGCTCAAGGGTCGTACTGTCATGCTCAAGGGTCGTACTATCATGCTCAAGGGTCGTACTGTCATGCTCAAAGTGGTAATAAAACTACAATAGAAAAACGTGTACACAAACGAAAATCAAAATCCTTTTGCCGCAAACATACTTTGGATCTGCAAGAACAGCGGTCCTGAAATGCTTGTGCCTTGCTTGCTAATCCACAGAGGTAATCAGCTAAAGGGGAGGAGTAATCCCCTCCGTAATCCTGGTTTTTTTTCCCCCCCATCTGTGGGATTTCTCATAAGAGTGTCTTGAATTTTCAAATTTTCCAAGAGCTTCTCTGTTTCCCTTTTTTTTTCGTAAGTTTTCTGCAAATGGAGAACAGGTGCTGCGGCAATCTAGTGGTGGTGGTGTGGTGGCTTCCGTGTTGATGGTGCACGGCAGATGGCTTGGGAGAGAGAGAGAGAGAGAGAGAGAGAGAGAGAGAGAGAGAGAGAGAGAGAGAGAGAGAGAGAGAAGAGAGAGAGAGAGAAGAGAGAGGGTGGGTGGGTGGTGGGAGCTGAGCGGCCCACGCCAGCGTAAGAGGAGAAGAAACACGACGAAGGCGTGGCGGTTGCGCGACGGCGCCGCGCCATGGGAAACACTTCCCCCGACAAATATTAGCGGAAGAGGTCGTCCAGGCGGTGGGAAGAGCCCGGCCGGGACGTGTGCAGAATGCTCCGTCGTCTGCATCCCGCTCGCTGTGGCCAGGGGTCCGCCGCTCTGGGACCCCCTCCAAGATATTGTAGCCTAGCCATCCTCTTATTACTTCTGTACTTCTACCTCGCTTGCTTGGCAGACTACGAGAGCTCTATCTTCTTTTTTTTTTCTATAAGCATTTGATAATGATTAGAATAAAGGTAAGGAAAAGTATGGCTAAGGAAAACGCTAGCTAAAGTTGTTGAAAAATGGCGGTGTTTAAAGAATAAAATGACGAGGTTCGAGATGCGAATGTAAACATTATTTTTTTTATGACGGGTCTTTAAGCATCCTTTGAAAAGAAGGCGTTGACTATATTCTTTTGAATTTATTTTATTATTATTATTATACTTTGTCGCTGTCTCCCGCGTTTGCGAGGTAGCGCAAGGAAACAGACGAAAGAAATGGCCCACCCAACCCCCATACACATGTATATACATACGTCCACACACGCAAATATACATACCTAGACAGCTTTCCATGGTTTACCCCAGACGCTTCACATGCCCTGATTCAATCCACTGACAGCACGTCAACCCCGGTATACCACATCGATCCAATTCACTCTATTCCTTGCCCTCCTTTCACCCTCCTGCATGTTCAGGCCCCGATCACACAAAATCTCTTTCACTCCATCTTTCCACCTCCAATTTGGTCTCCCACTTCTCCTCGTTCCCTCCACCTCCGACACATATATCCTCTTGGTCAATCTTTCCTCACTCATTCTCTCCATGTGCCCAAACCATTTCAAAACACCCATTTCTGCTCTCTCAACCACGCTCTTTTTATTTCCACACATCTCTCTTACCCTTACGTTCCTAACTCGATCAAACCACCTCACACCACACATTGTCCTCAAACAGCTCATTTCCAGCACATCCATCCTCCTGCGCACAACTCTATCCATAGCCCACGCCTCGCAACCATACAACATTGTTGGAACCACTATTCCTTCAAACATACCCATTTTTGCTTTCCGAGATAATGTTCTCGACTTCCACACATTCTTCAAGGCTCCCAGGATTTTCGCCCCCTCCCCCACCCTATGATCTACTTCCGCTTCCATGGTTCCATCCGCTGCCAGATCCACTCCCAGATATCTAAAACACTTCACTTCCTCCAGTTTTTCTCCATTCAAACTCACCTCCCAATTGACTTGACCCTCAACCCTACTGTACTTAATAACCTTGCTCTTATTCACATTTACTCTTAACTTTCTTCTTTCACACACTTTACCAAACTCAGTCACCAGCTTCTGCAGTTTCTCACATGAATCAGCCACCAGCGCTGTATCATCAGCGAACAACAACCGACTAACTTCCCAAGCTCTCTCATCCCCAACAGACTTCATACTTGCCCCTCTTTCCAAAACTCTTGCATTCACCTCCCTAACACCCCATCCATAAACAAATTAAACAACCATGGAGACATCACACACCCCTGCCGCAAACCTACATTCATATATATATGCCATGAGACGTTGCCGTTTTTGAGATATGTGCAATAAGAATCCCTGAGTTCTGGAAAACTCAAACACTTCAGCCATCAATAACTCGACATATTCCTGACTCATTGAAAACGACTATGTGGCCCTTAGTTATATGAGGGCCTAGCCTTAGGCCAGACCCTTAAGCGTTAGGCCAAAAGCCAGGCCCTCATAACCCAATGGTCGTACCGTCCTGCATCAGGGCTTTAGGTAATTCCCCGTCCACAGTAGCCTTTGGCAGAATTCCCGGAAGGACGTGTGATCTAAAACAAGATTTCTATGAACTGTCGAACTCGAGCGTCATCAAACCAGTTGGTTTCCTGTCCTCACATTCCTGCCATCAAACCTCAACTCATATATATATATATATATATATATATATATATATATATATATATATATATATATATATATATATAATCCCTAGGGACAGGGGAGAAAGAACACTTCCCACGTATTCCCTGCGTGTCGTAGAAGGCGACTAAAAGGGGAGGGAGCGGGGGGCTGGAAATCCTCCCCTCTCGTTTTTTTTTTTCTAATTTTCCAAAAGAAGGAACAGAGAATTGGGCCAGGTGAGGGTATTCCCTCTGCTCTTAACGCTACCTCGCTAACGCGGGAAATAGCTAATAGAATTATATATATATATAATATATATATATATATATATATATATATATATATATATATAGGCCTTTGAAGTTGCTTGGGGTACCTGCCCATTTCCAGAAACCACGGTACGTACAAGATGTCGGTCCTGAGGGAAGAGGATCCGGCGTAGGATGGCTTCTTCGAATAAAGGTATTCCAGGAAGCCGTAACTCTGCTTGCTGCCTGGTCGACCTCACTGCACGCTAGGGAGCAGCGGCATCTCGTGCGCCTAGTCTGTACGTTGGTCCTTGTGAAGTAGGAAAACTGGACCCGTCTTCATTCGTCGTCCATTGGTCTTTGAGAAGTAGGAAAATGGACGGGGCACTGTGATTTTTGTATCATTTTCTTTTGATCTCTGGGGTTACAGTACCGTATTTAATGGCTTTTAGCTGTGTTTGCGATGGTGCTATTATCGAAGACCCCTGTATACGTATAACCCTGAGCCAGCAGTATTGGTAACATGTTTGATTGCCTTGTAATGGCTGCTGTCTGGCTGTGTTGAGATGGATGCCGTGAGCTAACTCGATTGCCTCCGTCGTTATGGATGGCGTGGGGGGCCATGAAAATAGTGGGAGACATACCGGGACTGAAGTTTATATAAGAATACTTCACGTAGAGGAAAGAAACGCTGCAGTTATTGCAATAAATGCCAAGAAAAACAAAAGTTATTGCAATAAACGCCATTGCCCTCGTGAAAAAAAAGCACCAGATTCATTGAACGTAAGGAGTTTAAAAGTCTTCGTCGAGAGGACTGAATCCTTCTATATAATGAAGAGTTATTGGATTATTTTTTTTCTCTCTCTCACAGGGAGGGTAATTATATAATCTGAATCTACTTGTATAAATGGAGATTGCCTTGAGACGTGGCTGTGCTGCATATTTCCACAACCTTGGAGTTACTTGACGTGGGAGAAAACCTGCATGCCCCTCTCATCTTAACCAACACGCAACAGTGTCGTCATAACCATCACCAACCTCATCTTGCCCTTACCCCTAACCTCAACCTAGTCTTTAACTGCTTCCTCGATTCACCACTGCCCTACCACACTTATTTGTCATGATCTCCGTGTCCCGCCTTAGTGAGGTAGCACCAGGAACAGACGGAAGAAAGGCCGCGTTCGCTTGCGTTCATTATCTAGTTGTGATGTGTAATGCATCGAAATCACAGTTTCCTATTCACTTCCAGGCCCAACGGACCTTTCCATGATTTGTCCCGGACGCTTCACATGCCCTGGTTCAGTCCACCGACAGCACGTCGACCCCTGTATGCCACATCGTTCCAATGACTCTGTTCAGTGAATGTCTTTCACATTCCCGCACATTCAGGCCCCGATCACTCACGATCTGTTTCAATCTTTCCCGCCATCTCCAATTTCATCACCCCGAATTCCTTATTCCCTCTACGTCTGACACATATATCCTCTTTGTCAAATTTTCCTCACTTTCTCTCGATATAACCAAGCCATTTCAGCATACTGTCTTCGTCTCTCTCAACCACGCTTTTTATGACCACACACTTTCATTTTGTCAGTTAATACAGTCTTTCCAGCCTCATCCAAACCACTCCCTAACCCTTGTTGACTATTTGTCAACCATGAACTCCATTCTATTCTCTTGCCAAACCCATCCATATTTCATCCCAGTGTTTTGGTAAAACCGCATTCGTATATCTGCGTTTAACTCTTCAAACAGCATTTCCAATGAACAGAGGGACAAGTGGATGAGGAGACCAGAGAGGCTCATACTTCAAGATTCCCCATAGGAATGCCTCCTGAAGGATGGAGAGACAAGTTGAGGAGGAGGAGGAGGAGGAGATGACTGTCTCCCTTCTTCCTCATCGCTCTCTGAAGGAGCACCTCCTGAAGGATGGAGAGACAAGGACAAGGAGGATCTCCATCCTTCATCAATACTCCCTGAAGGAGCACCTCCTGAAGGAGGGAGAGACAAGTTAAGGACAAGGAGGATCTCCATCCTTCATCAACACTCCCTGAAGGAGCACCTCTTGAAGGAGGGAGGGAGAGAGAAGTTGAGGAGGAGGACGAAGATCTCCATCCTTCCTCAAGCCTCCCTGAAGGAGCGCCTCTGTGGGATGAGGAAATGGGTGGATGAGGCTCGAATTACCTCTCTAATGGCGACGCAGCGATAACGAGGGGTGCGGCCTGCGTGGCCACCCACTGGAAATGATCAAAGTGATGGGTCTGCTGCAGCTTCAGGCCACTTGGAACAAGAAGCGCTACCAGCCCGGACCACTTGCATACCACCTACGCACTAAAGTACTCGGAGCCTAACCTGATGCACTTGCGGTTTGAAGCACTCGCAGTCTGATCCACCTGTGGCCTGTAGCACCTACTGCGTAGAGTAGCCGTGGTCTGGAGCACCTACTGCGTAGAGTAGCCGTGGTCTGGAGCACCTACTGCGTTGAGTAGCCGTGGTCTGCAGCACCTGCTGGCTGAGACACTTGCTGTCTGATACACCTACGGAGAGGAGCACCTGTTGCCTGAACCATTTAAGGCCTGAAGTGCCTGCAGCCTGAGACTCCTGAAGCATGTGCAACTTTCAGATCCTCAGGTTCTTTCAAAGGACGCTGGCTGGTAGTGTTCCGCTCTCTCTCTTAGGGTGATAAAGATTCGTCTAAAAGGTCCTGAGGCGACCATTCTCATCCCTTGGGGTTGTTTATTTCTTTAAGAACTCCTCAAAGGCCTCGATGGAGAAAGAATTGATAAAAGATACTGGCTTCGGACGCATTTGATATTTTTTTGGCAGGTAATGCCAGATTTTAAGGTATTTTTTTTTTCCCCATGAGTACAATAACCTTGACCAATCTCCGGGAGTGACTCTCCCGAAGAAGTCTCTCGAGATCCTCTGAATCGAGAACTCACAGGTTCCTCTACTCATACGGTTGTAACACGCACAGACACACATCTTCCCGCCGACGCCACCATCCGCCCTCGAAGACCTACTTCCTCCACTGGACATTACTGGGAGCTTCATTCTTAAACTATGCCAGCGTTAGGTGTGGGTATACAACACAAGAATATCTCCTGCAGCGTTCTGTCTTCCTCCTGTGTTTGTTGATATAACATGTCGTTAGTTGTCACTAGAGTGTAACATGTCAAAGGTTCAGACCACCGACGTGTCTGGTTACATGTACTATATCTCCTGGACATGCCACCTGTTGACGTGTTACAATGTGTGGTGTATCTCCTGGACATGACATCCGTTGACGTGCTACAATGAGTGATGTATTTTCCTGGTTATGGCACTCATGGACGTGTCACAATGTGTGGTGTATTTTTTCGATATAGAACTCGTCTCTCTCCATCACCCATTCTTTACAGAAAGCCCTTGATGGATCGGTTCGTATAAAACCTCTAACCTGTTATCCTGGTGTTTGTATACTGCACAGTTTTCTCAAGTTTTCCGGTTTATTCTCGTGGCGTTTTAGAATTTCCCTTCCAAAGCACACATAACCTCGTCGCGCATTTGTGCCTTTCTTCTATGCCCTCTTACATTTTATGTTCTCCCGGTTTTCTTAGTTCCTTGCCCCTCTTGTTGCACTTTTGTTTACGTAGCATTTTCTTTCTTTCCTTGTTGATCTCTTGTTTTGCTTTTTACCTTCCTCTGCTGGGTCTTAAACAGAAGTTTGTATAGTTCTCTGTATACGTAACAATATAAAGAAGTTTAGAAATTTCTGTTTTGATGTTATATATATATATATATATATATATATATATATATATATATATATATATATATATATATATATATATAGAGAGAGAGAGAGAGAGAGAGAGAGAGAGAGAGAGATGTATATACATTAGTGGCTCTGTGTTTACCTGCCACTGTGTTTTTCTGGCTATATTTTTTTTTCACAATCTATATCTTCTTATCACTTTTTGTATGTTAATGTCCCGTATTATCTTTTCCCCAGTATGTTTAGTCTTGCTCTGTACATATTCTTTTTTTGTCGTATTTGTTTTTGGCTGTCCATTTCCCTTCACCTGGTCCACCTGCTACCCTCTCTGGTTCCTGAGGTCTTGTTCAGGTGTTCATGTCCTGATTTCGTACTATGATCCCAATTTATTTCACCTTAATGGAATCCGTCTCGTGTACGCTTTCCTACTGATTCATCCCATTCTACTTCTTGTGTTTCTGTTCACATCGCCTGTGTCTCTCCAGCCCATCGTCCATGCCTGTCCCAGCTCCATCCTTGGCCTGCACCGCGTCCTTCCTGAAGGTGGCCCCCCAAGCACCCGCCTTAAGAGGGCCGTCCTTGCTTACCAACACCTCGTCCTTCCTCCTGTAGGTTACTCCAAACGTCCACCTCAGCGGACCGTCCTTCTCTCTCTCTCTCTCTCTCTCTCTCTCTCTCTCTCTCTCTCTCTCTCTCTCTCTCTCTCTCTCTCTCTCTCTCTCTCTCTCTCTCTCTCTCTCTCTCTCTCTCTCTCTCAGACACACACACACACATACACACACACATACTCCCTCTCTCTCTCTCTCTCTCTCTCTCTCTCTCTCTCTCTCTCTCTCTCTCTCTCTCTCTCTCTCTCTCTCTCTCTCACACACATATCTGGACCTCCTCGAAGCCTTAACTTAAACTTCCACAAACCAGGAGAAGCTTGAAGCCCCAGCCGACCTTACCACTTCCCAGCAACCATAACTTTCAGTCCCCCCAGGGGGCGCGGTGCTTCCTCTCCCGTTAGCGTCATCCGTCATCTCTAACATAAATGGCATCTGTTTTGTTTAGGTTTTTTTTTGCCCCCGCCCCATGTCTGGCCCCTCCACGGAAGCTCCTTGACCTCCAGTGCTCTAGTGGGAATTTCCACATAATCTCCCGTTTTTTTTTTTTTTTTTATCTATGTTATGAGCGGAAACTACTTTGTCAGCTGCAAGAGTGATCCCAGTGGAATTCTCTCTCTCTCTCTCTCTCTCTCTCTCTCTCTCTCTCTCTCTCTCTCTCTCTCCACACCAAGCTCATTGGTATAGGTATAAAAGTTTTCACTCGGTCGCCTTGTGTCAGTACATTATCCTCTGCTGCCTGACGAAGATATATCATTTTCTCCCTCGCCTTGCGTGAGATTCACATTGTTGCCATCAATTCTACTCCCTGGCGTACGTCAGAGTGATCTTATCATTATTTTCCCCTCGCTCCGTCGGACTGTGTGTTTAGCATTTACTTACCCCACACCTCATCTCTGAGGCAGTAAGCGGTATACGGTCACCGACCGATGGTAGCTCCCTGCCTTGGTATAGGAAGGGTTAGCTGTCAAGTTAGCTGTCAAGCTTCACTCCTATGGACCACATTGCCATTTTTTTCCCTCCCTGCTTCAGCTACACGTAGGCTGCTGTCATATAGTCAGCGAACGTTCCTACAGTTTCTCTATCCCACAAGTACTACTCAAGAACACTTAAACTCACGCGACTCTTCCTTCGTAACCTTAGATTCTTCCTTTGGTGAACCCTACGCGCCTTTTGACTGAACCACGTCTTAAGTGCAATCTTATCTTGTTGGTAGAATGGCTGGCCTGTGGAACTCTTGTGTTTTGCCTCCTGGTTCCTGGCGGTAGATGCTTCAGTGCACGACAGAAGTGATCGACAGCATTGCCCATCAAGAGCGAGACCGTCGACACGGTTTCATGTGCGCCAGGAGGGAGTGCGTGGACACGAACGGGCGCGGTGACAGGAGTGCGTGACACGAGTCAGTGCGTGACGTGAGTGTGTTAAGAGGAGGTGGGTAAATCCTACGACCTTGGGAGATAAAGGAGATATGCGCGTCCTGCTTGCCTCAGAAACCTCCCTCTCTCCCTTGGGCAAGAGACTCCCGACCTACGACGAGATTGGGCTGTGATAACAGGGCTAGCGCGTAACGCTCACCGCTTGTCTCGCTTCTTTGGAATGTTACCTACCTCTAAGCCGCCTCGCGCCTGCCATGATCTGTCGATCCGCGGCTGATCAGGGATCGTCATATGCCATTTATCACGTTTTCTTTTAAACTTTTCCGTAGATATCCCTCGTTTGTTTGTTTTTTTTTTCCATTTTTCCCTGGCATTGAACTGAATAGTTTTCATAGTATCTTTGTCTGACTCTCGGATATACCCTTTGTCTAATCTCGTCTTACAATGTTCATGAGTTGCACTCCCGACTTAAATCATTCTCTATCATCCTTTCTGATGTTCTCTTAAAGCCTTTGGCAGTCTTACTGATGCCCCTCTGTGTGTTAGCATCCATTAAATATCGTGTTCTCCTCCGCTCCACCAGGTCCTTCTCCAGATACCCCCGTACCTCCGCTCCACCAGGTCCTTCTCCAGATACCCCCGTACCTCCGCTCCACCAGGTCCTTCTCCAGATACCCCCGTACCTCCGCTCCACCAGGTCCTTCTCCAGATACCCCCGTACCTCCGCTCCACCAGGTCCTTCTCCAGATACCCCCGTACCTCCGCTCCACCAGGTCCTTCTCCAGATACCCCCGTACCTCCGCTCCACCAGGTCCTTCTCCAGATACCCCCGTACCTCCGCTCCACCAGGTCCTTCTCCAGATACCCCCGTACCTCCGCTCCACCAGGTCCTTCTCCAGATACCCCCGTACCTCCGCTCCACCAGGTCCTTCTCCAGATACCCCCGTACCTCCGCTCCACCAGGTCCTTCTCCAGATACCCCCGTACCTCCGCTCCACCAGGTCCTTCTCCAGATACCCCCGTACCTCCGCTCCACCAGGTCCTTCTCCAGATACCCCCGTACCTCCGCTCCACCAGGTCCTTCTCCAGATACCCCCGTACCTCCGCTTCACCAGGTCCTTCTCCAGATACCCCCGTACCTCCGCTCCACCAGGTCCTTCTCCAGATACCCCCGTACCTCCGCTCCACCAGGTCCTTCTCCAGATACCCCCGTACCTCCGCTTCACCAGGTCCTTCTCCAGATACCCCCGTACCTCCGCTCCACCAGGTCCTTCTCCAGATACCCCCGTACCTCCGCTCCACCAGGTCCTTCTCCAGATACCCCCGTACCTCCGCTCCACCAGGTCCTTCTCCAGATACCCCCGTACCTCCGCTCCACCAGGTCCTTCTCCAGATACCCCCGTACCTCCGCTCCACCAGGTCCTTCTCCAGATACCCCCGTACCTCCGCTCCACCAGGTCCTTCTCCAGATACCCCCGTACCTCCGCTCCACCAGGTCCTTCTCCAGATACCCCCGTACCTCCGCTCCACCAGGTCCTTCTCCAGATACCCCCGTACCTCCGCTCCACCAGGTCCTTCTCCAGATACCCCCGTACCTCCGCTCCACCAGGTCCTTCTCCAGATACCCCCGTACCTCCGCTCCACCAGGTCCTTCTCCAGATACCCCCGTACCTCCGCTCCACCAGGTCCTTCTCCAGATACCCCCGTACCTCCGCTTCACCAGGTCCTTCTCCAGATACCCCCGTACCTCCGCTCCACCAGGTCCTTCTCCAGATACCCCCGTACCTCCGCTCCACCAGGTCCTTCTCCAGATACCCCCGTACCTCCGCTCCACCAGGTCCTTCTCCAGATACCCCCGTACCTCCGCTCCACCAGGTCCTTCTCCAGATACCCCCGTACCTCCGCTCCACCAGGTCCTTCTCCAGATACCCCCGTACCTCCGCTCCACCAGGTCCTTCTCCAGATACCCCCGTACCTCCGCTCCACCAGGTCCTTCTCCAGATACCCCCGTACCTCCGCTCCACCAGGTCCTTCTCCAGATACCCCCGTACCTCCGCTCCACCAGGTCCTTCTCCAGATACCCCCGTACCTCCGCTCCACCAGGTCCTTCTCCAGATACCCCCGTACCTCCGCTCCACCAGGTCCTTCTCCAGATACCCCCGTACCTCCGCTCCACCAGGTCCTTCTCCAGATACCCCCGTACCTCCGCTCCACCAGGTCCTTCTCCAGATACCCCCGTACCTCCGCTCCACCAGGTCCTTCTCCAGATACCCCCGTACCTCCGCTTCACCAGGTCCTTCTCCAGATACCCCCGTACCTCCGCTTCACCAGGTCCTTCTCCAGATACCCCCGTACCTCCGCTTCACCAGGTCCTTCTCCAGATACCCCCGTACCTCCGCTTCACCAGGTCCTTCTCCAGATACCCCCGTACCTCCGCTTCACCAGGTCCTTCTCCAGATACCCCCGTACCTCCGCTCCACCAGGTCCTTCTCCAGATACCCCCGTACCTCCGCTTCACCAGGTCCTTCTCCAGATACCCCCGTACCTCCGCTCCACCAGGTCCTTCTCCAGATACCCCCGTACCTCCGCTCCACCAGGTCCTTCTCCAGATACCCCCGTACCTCCGCTCCACCAGGTCCTTCTCCAGATACCCCCGTACCTCCGCTTCACCAGGTCCTTCTCCAGATACCCCCGTACCTCCGCTTCACCAGGTCCTTCTCCAGATACCCCCGTACCTCCGCTCCACCAGGTCCTTCTCCAGATACCCCCGTACCTCCGCTC